>NW_026919566.1:0-155974 GCF_032062105.1 Saccostrea cuccullata
TACACAAAATGAATGGCGGACTCAATCTCAGTAATCTAATTCATGGAATTGCTATTTATTACAATGTATAAAAATTTACTTTTTCAGTTAGAACGTCCGCTGGAGAATGAATATTAAAAATCACTTTATCCCATTCGAACATAGAGAGAGAGAGAGTTCAACAATGACATCAATCGATAGCCCCGCCTCCTATAAATATTGATTATGTTATCTAAAAACCACTCCGGGTACATGTCAAATGCCAGAAGACGACACTTATGTATTGTTGCTTCAATTTTGATACATGGCATCAGGGCATTGTTTTTTGTACAAATGTTCCACCCAGTATAACTAAGAATACGTCGCTCTTTCCATTGCTTGTAATGTATCTTGGATTCATTTCATTTACAGATTGGTAGAGGACTCGCAAAAAAATCCAAAATAGGATATCAAGTCCACCTATTCTTTTATACATATAAACACCGAAATAAACAATCTCATAATTTCACAACATTTAACACATAACTGTTTATAAATCCCCTATTCATAAATACTTAAATTAGCTCATACTCTTTTCTTATTCTTTGATAATTTTTATCAAAGTCCTGAAGTCAAATTAAATTATGCAAATCTGTACAAAACCAAACTGTTTTCAAGCAAATCAGTTATATCTTGCATAAATAATCTATACATGTCAAGACAATTTCATTTAACCGGTAAAGAGTTCTTGTTGGTGTGTTTTCTAATATGAAGGGGTATCACTATATGCATAGTCAATTTCTTAATAAATTTGAGATCGGGTCAAAGGAACTGTTAAGGTAAAACAATGTTGATCCAGTTGAATAGCTTTCCTCATTATGTATCAACAAATGAAGTTTTTAGAAATTATCATAATCTTCAATAGTTTCTTTGCAACATAGCTTCAAACTAAGCTTATAACGTTCAGTTGGACTGGAGTATGGAAGATGGATATGGTAAACTCTATATTTTGTGGTCATATTGAATGGATGGGCATAAAAATACATCTTATATTATGTCCTATTTATTCCTATAATTCCATGTAATTCAGCAGTACTTTTCTTACCATTTCTCTTTAGTTTTGTTTCACATAGATATATAAAATGTTGACATTGATGAGCTTTTCATCCTCTTCATTTATTAGGCATTATAGGCAGGACTAACAATGCTTACGGAATAATTTTGTCATATGTTTCCTTGCTCTCATGTTTCATGCCATGTGGCATGAAACATGAGAGCAAGGAAACATATGCCAAAAAATTTTAAGCTTAATACTTGAATTACCTATATCTTATTCCATTATTTTGAGATAGTTTCATTTTATAACCTATTTTATCATATTTCTTTTTTAGTTATACTATTTTCTACGCTTAATAAAAGTCAAAACATTTGGTGCAGTTGAATTTTTAAGCTTTTATTATTCAGAGAGAAAAATTCATCCAATTGAATCTACTTCAAAGACTTTGTTCTCAAATTTCTTAAGGTATTAGAACTATATCAAGCAAGTGATATTGTTACTTCTTCAGTAAGATTATAAATAGGGCCAAGTATTGACCACAAGGTATTTCCCTATTAATAATAATTCACTACAATGAAAAGTTATACGTATATACAACGAATTAACACTTGCGACTAAATAAAAATTGGGAGAGTGGCAAATTAATATCTAAAAATTTTAACTCAATTTTGAATAATGTTAATATAGCTGTATATATAGCTATTTGAAGCTATATACATGTACATAAATCAAGACATTGTGATGGACCAGCTGCTCCTCAGATCATTCAGTTAAGACTTCCATTTGTGAGATCTAATCACAAAGTTACATCACATCAAGTGCTGTACTTTGCTAGCACATTACTAGCATACTACAACAGGTCTGGACGATTTCTAAATATGGAAGTCAAGAACGATAACCTCAAGTGGCTATAAATGTATTTCCTAAACACATGAGATGATTTTCTGTCCAATCAGAATACAGGATTGTGACACACCTATGAAAAACCGTAAACAAAGAGCGCAAGTACACGTGGATTTTCTTTTTTCGTAAAAAAGATTTTTTTGATACATTTTTTTGGAAATCAAATTAGATATATTGGTTAAAAGAGAGATTTACTACATTTCTACCGTGAACAAGCGATTATTTTCAGACATTTTACAGCATAATGACAGCATCATAAATTAGTATAGCAAATGACATATGTATGGAACGCATGTTGTTTAATTCTAGTTTATTAATATTTTTTTTTTCAACAGATAAATATAAAAAAGCATTTCTTTCTTTATTTTGTCAGAAAATGTGAAGAAACAATATCACCAATTATAAGCATGTATTATGAATTTATAATACAATCATGTAGTATCTTGAATACGAATCTTGACAAATAAAAAAAAATGACCGCATGATAAAGAGAATTGCAAACATTTGTGCGCAAGTACATTTTTGCACACATACAAAATCAATTAATTTAATTATTTCGTCGGTGATAGTATTTTCATATGTAAGTGCTAATAGTATTTAAGGTACTTCCTCCTCCATTGTCTCGGCTTCAAACGACGCATATTCGACACGAATGGAATGGAGGAGGAGAAGTAAAAGTTCTTTCGTGCCATTTTTAATTTTTGAATATTGGAGTTGAAAAGAAGACCTTTCACTTTCTAAAATAATGGAATTAGATAACAAGGATTCAATTTCGTTTCGAATTTCATTTTTAGTTTTCTTTTCATCGGAATTCAAATAAGCTGATTCGTTTTCTGTCAATGGAATTTTTTTCACGGATTCATATTTCCTATGATGTGGATAACCGATCTTTTTGATGGTTTCAGTCAAGTTTTTCCTGCGTTCGATGGAAGAAATACCGATGTCATAAAATGATTGTGAAAGTTGCATGCTGGATGAAGATTTATCGGAAGACAAAATTTTATTATTATTTCCAAATAAGAAATTGCGGGATCTGATGATTACCCGAAATGCATCCCGCTCTTCTTGGAAAGGGGGTAGTAATTTAGGACCTGAATTATTATTTAAGTTACTAAAAGATTGGAATACAGACTTTAATTCCGACAAGTGATCAACATTGATGATAACCTTCTCCCATTTGTCAAATGAGGCAGCGCCCGAAATCCAATTTTTTACAGATTTGTTATACTCCTCCAATAAAAAATCTAAACCTTGGTGGGCATCTCTTCTGCAGCTTTTCGAAAATGATTCATGTGCTTTTAAAAAATTGTTAATAGCTGGTGGCAATAACATTCTTTGAATTTGTTCAAACAAGATGATAATTTGATATTTTGTGTGTCTTCTGGCAAACCAGACCTCTGAAAAAACGGCTCGTGCTGTTTGAATTAAATTTGAATTATTAAATCTAACACCTTGTCGAAACATAAAAACAGCATCGATGTAGGGCATAACTGTGTTTACGAAAAAGGACAGAAATTTATCATTTTGAGATTCAATCCAATTTATAAAATTATCATAATGAATGGGAGATTTTTCGTTTTCAGATTGTTTCACAAAGGGTCTTAATAATTCCAACCAAAGAGCTTCTCTGAATTTATCGAGGTTGTCAAATGAAAGGTGATGGTTAACGCAACTTTTCATGAACTGCAGTGTTTTTGGAGATACGTAACCCTGAGATTTTAAAAATTCTTTATAGATGACTTCCCATAAGAGTTCTACCACACCTTTAGTCATGTTCATTTCTTCATGTCCCAACCCTGTTACCGGAATAACCCACCCATACATTTCAGGATCTTCAAATATTATTTGCCATAGGAGGGTCATCGGTGAACCGTCACAAACAATAAAACACCACTGACGATCACCAGTGCCGTATGTAGAAATGCCTGCGTCTTTGCCAATATGGTTTAACACTAATTTTATAGATTCTTTACTGCCAGGATTTACAAAAATAGGTGAAATAAGACCAATATCAACGGAATCTAATTCACGTAATACACACATTTTTTTTCGGAACGCTATTCTCCGTAATTTTTTCAAAAGTTGCTGTTTTATTTTCAGGGTTTTAGATGGTTCATATAAATGAAATTTTAGATTCTGTGAATTTTCAGTCAAATTTGGTTTTTCTTGATTACTTTCATTTAAATTGCTCTTCTCAAACGCACGCATATTAATTTTACACATATCACACTTAACTTTTCTTTTTTTCCACAACTTTCCACAAATCGGACATTTAATTGTGTCGACAGAAGCTAAATTTTCTTTAATTTTCTTGTCAATTGTATCCACTGAGCCATTTATAGTTAGATGTGGAAGTATTTCAGAGACGTATTCATTCATAAAATCTATATAAGAGTTCCTTACAACTTCTTTATCTACATCAAAGGGAAAATCAGCATTTGCCTCCGATAGATTCTGAAATAATCTCCAATGACTCGGGTGGTATTTACGATCAAACTGGAGAAGGTTATCATCATTTACACTAACTTTTACTACGTTTGTCATTATTTGTACAACTTGTTTGTTGAAATTTCTTGAAAGCCAGGATCTTAGAAGTCGTTGGTTGTTATCAAAAGCATAAAAAAGTGAAGATGTTTTTGAGTCAGAATTTTGTTGACTATAATTTTCATGAGCATGAAGCTCAAATAGCCAAGACGTTAAATGATCATAGCTTCCGGATGGAATCAACTGATTCATGGTGCTAATGCTCACTTTACTTCCGGTTGTGCCATAATTTACAGAAGCCGCAAGTGCACAAAGTGGAGAAACATATTTGTTATTTCTAGAGCCAGCAATACATTCTCCAATAACAGCATTTTTTAACAGTTTAACATTATCATTTTGAGGGAATTGCTTATTTTCTGTTAGATATTGAATAAACGTACTCATTACTTTATTTTGATTTTCAATAATGTTTCTTGGATTAATATTTTTCAAATACTCGAATGAAAAATCTGGAGTAGATAGAGAGGAGTTTAAAAGATTCATGTTTTCAATGATACCTAATTGTTTTGCAGTTTCAACTCGATTTTCCTCTGTATCAAGCGTAAATGAATGATGACTAGTATTAAGAAGGTTGTGTATCTCATTTTTTAAACTTGCATTTTCTCTTTTGAGCAGTGTTATTTCATTATCTTTCAGTTCTATCTCTCTGTTCTTGTGATTTAACAAATTTTTAAACATAGATATAATTTTTAGTGCAAAATTAATCCCTTTGTCCATGACTTTTTGAAGAAGGCTTTTTTCATCCATTTTGACTGTCATTTCAGCATCCTCATCGTCAAACAAATTCAAGACACCACTACTGTTACAGTCCTCTGTTAATTCAGTTTCTGTAATCAAATTTACTACAAATTGTAATACAATATCATCACTTCTCATGGCATAAATTTCTTAAGAAGTGTTATATGCTGATGAGTACAAAAGTGATAAGTGATGTTGTACAATGTGAAGAGATAAAGTGTGTGTGTTGGGGGGTGGGGTGGGGTGGGGTGGGGTGTGTGTTGGTTTTGCATTTATAATTACACCTCTGCCTTTGCTGGACCAATCCGCAATAAATCTTTGTAAACTGAACATTTTTAACATACCAGAAGAAAAAAGAGAGAGAAAGGGGTTTCAAAGTAAAAGTTTGTGTTTAAGTTATCTATTTGATCAATGTAAAATGGCTACTTTATTTAGAGTCGTGTTCAAGAGCCAAACACAGACCAAACTGGTGGAATTGCGACGGGCACTGACTGTGCTCCATTATTGAATGACCTGTTTTTATATTCCTATGAAGCAGAATTAACTTTAAAAAATGGTATTTATATTTTTCTTTGAAAATCCTCTTCTTTAATAATGAAACTTTTTGGCCAGTATTCAAATATTATGAGTTATTATATATATACCACAGTGTCAAAGAATACATAGATCTATATTTGTTGTTTGATGTAGCTTTCTTAACATATATTTTCATGATAGACATTATACCAAGCTTATGCACATTTACCTTCTTATTCACTTTATGTGCAATGATAAATTTACTCATAAGAAAAAATTTGAGAAGTGAAACAGAAAATCGTGCTTTATTGTTATTTTAATAGTGCATCGTGATACATGTAGACACTAACCAGAAAGTCTATCTTCCTCTATGCAAGGTTTCTTAGGGTTGATTGCTGCATTATCCTCTGTATTCTTCCTCTTCTTCGATATCTTTTTTCAAAAATGATTTAATAATATTCATCTTTTCAACCATTAAATTTTTCTTGTATGCACAAAATGAGAGAGAGAGAGAGAGAGAGAGAGAGAGAGACTCACTTGATGTAATCCTAATACTCGCGTCTGGTCTGACGTTAGACTAGCAGCTGTTTCGATACAAAGGTCACAAAATTTCCTTTCTCGTATACGTTGTATACGTGTTACCGAGAGTGAATTGAAGACATCAAGTGCCTGCTTTGGGATATTTTTTATGCCCTTTAGCCGGACAGGTCCTTTGCCTGCTGCCCATTTGTCGTGCATAGAGCAAGAGCACCTTGTTTCAAATTTTCCTACCGGTAATCCAGGAAACATAAGCAAAATCAAACACACAAGAAGTCCAGCCATTTTGCTTTCCAGATGGACGCATGAAAACTTCATGTATTTCAAGCGTTCTCTTTCGCATAACCGGTGGAGTTTAAATTTTCAGCTTAAACGTTTCTCTGCATATGGTTATCAAAAAGATATTATAATGAAAATTTTAGAGTATATATATGTGGAGGATTAGATTAACAAGAGTTTTTAATGAAATTATGTCTTAAATGAGATTATTTCATTTCCTTAGAAAACGGGAAATGTCGATTGATTTTTTAAAGTTTTGAAGTAGTCAATGTGTCGTAAAATGTCTGAAAATAATCGCTTGTTCACGGTAGAAATGTAGTAAATATCTCTTTTAACCAATATATCTAATTTGATTTCCAAAAAAATGTATCAAAAAAATCTTTTTTACGAAAAAAGAAAATCCACGTGTACTTGCGCTCTTTGTTTACGGTTTTTCATAGGTGTGTCACAATCCTGTATTCTGATTGGACAGAAAATCATCTCATGTGTTTAGGAAATACATTTATAGCCACTTGAGGTTATCGTTCTTGACTTCCATATTTAGAAATCGTCCAGACCTGTACAATATTTGGCCTTTTATTTTGTGGGGATATCCCCAATGCTAACGTTGAACACAGGGGGAGTGCCGATCACAGTCATGTGCTTGTCAAGATGAATTTGCCATTCTTTTAAACACTCATACACTATATAACATATGTGTTTTATAGTGTAAAGGTATCTAAGAGGGGAAAACGGGAAATTTAAGTTTCCATGCATGTGTCATAATAGTCACGAGGCCTCTTAACGGTAGAAATAGAAGAATGGTAGATGTCAGTTGGTGTTGCTTCAAAACTGGAACTTTGATGTATGAACTAAGTTACAAAACCAATTTCGGTATTCAAAAATTTTTCTGCTTAAACGTGCACTGCGGCGTCATTTCACCAAAAGTTACGTATTGAAAAGTGTAATCGTGTAACCTAACAATATCTGGTATCTAATTTCAAATTCAATAATAATTAATTATAAATATGGTTATCTCAAACTGTTAAAGTGCAGACTTATATAGGAAAAATATATTACATGTGTAGGATATTTACTAGCCCAGGGGTCGATATGACCTTCCTTTGAGATATCATCTCAAAAAAAAATTATATATATATATATATATATATATATATATATATATATATATATATATATATATATATATATATATATACATACATATATTGTCATGGGATATTTAGATAATGGTGTTGTGTTCAAAAACAAAATATATCGTGACAAGACCGCGTGGCTGTGGTTTGTTCACTACTGGCCACGTGCAACTTCAATAAGTGTAAAAATAAATCATCATACCAATGTCACTAAAATTTTTAGATTCCCAAACTATGGAGAATCTACTGGTAGTGCTCCTCTCGAACTGTGCTACCTTCTCATAGGCCTCTTGCACTGAATGTGCGACTGCCTCCTCCTCTCAACTTTCCATCTCAATCCATACCCTAATAAATGGCGCACTTTGTCTATTTTCTTACCTCACAACACAGGAGAGTTGCTAAACATAAGTGGGTGGATCACAAAATACTCTTGGTCATCAAGTCTTAGGACGAATTGGTAAATATAAACATATACATGACGCGGATCTCGATATTTTTCATGGGGGCGGGCGTATAATATTGAAGAGGAAGAAAAGAATTTTTTAACGTACTTCTTACTTACACTGAATCAAACTTCAAAGTGTTCACTTAACATTTCGAAAGGTATAAAGATTAAATGCATATAATAGTTTCATTAATTTCTTTAATTCATGATTAATGAGGCATATTTCAGTTCGATGTTGCGTAAACTTCATGTACATATACATGTATATGTATCTCATCAGAATTTTAAACATGCGCGGATCTAGGGGGGGGTCGGGGGGTGAGACCCAAGGTTATTTAAATGTAAACTAGTATATATAAAAGCAAGAAAAAAGTTACCTTGGACCCCCCCCCCCTTGGAAAATGCTGACCCCCCCCCCCCCCAATAAACGTGAATATGTGTGAAATGGGTATGAAAAGATAGAGATTTTAGGAAATAGAAGTCATAGACTTTCTAGACTATCAAGGTCAACGAAAAACTACAATATAAGTGAATAAAAGGTGTTGCAAAAATAATCCAGATATCACTCATGAACATTCCAACGGCTCTCCCTTCTTTCTCAGTGGTCAATTTGCACAACTTTTGTGTTCTTCTAGTGACAAGTTCTTAAAATTTTATAATGATCACCAAAAAATGTTCAATACACACAACACGTTGCACAAAGTACAGCTTTATCATTGTTTAGCTTCATCAGGGAACATTGGTTTTCATCGGTGGTATTTGATTTCCTTTCAAACATTCTTTTTTGGAAGACACATTTATTGTTACAGTAATAAAATGAAAATATCTGTTCATAACATTCGATAAAGTACTTATAAAATAAATACATTTATAAGAATGAACACTTATTTGTTTTGTTAAATTTATCAATGTAGATGAATAACCAAATAGGATACATTGTAAGAGCCTAAATATCAAATGAACAAAATATTAACTAAAGTGCACAAATAATAGTAATGGACGTAAAAATCTAATTCTCAATAATTAAAAAATACAAAAGATATTTATTAAAGCAAAGGCAAGTTGGATGATGTCGACCATTCCACTGGCTTCTCATGTGGTACTATCTACACGCATATGATTAATTATATATTGACAAATATTTGGTCTTATTCTTATCTGGTACAAAGTACAGGTAAGTGAGAGGAAGCTCTGAGATCAGGGACAAATCTTCATGTAAAACCTATCTTTTGAATATTCATAGAAGGTGAGGAGTTGCTGAGTAAGACCAGGGTAATCATTTCAGTATAAAATAAATCAGCATCTATGAAAGACAGGTTGGAATATGACGAATATTTTGGTCGTAGTCTTATCTAGTACAAGGTACAAGTAGGTGAGATAAAGCTCTGAGATCAGGGACATATCTTCATGAAAAACCTTTCTTTTGAATCTCCATAACAGGTGAGGAGTTGCTGAGTAAGACCAGGGTAATAATTTCAGTATAAAATAAATCAGAATCTATGAAAGACAGGTTGGAATAAGACGAATATTTTGTCGTATTCTTATCTGGTACAAGGTACAGGTAGGTGAGAAGAAGCTCGAAGATCAGGGACATATCTTCAGGTAAAACCTATCGTTTAAATGTCCATAAAAGGTGAGGAGTTGCCTAGTAAGATCAGGGTAAGAATTTCAGTATAAAATAAATCAGAATCTATGAAAGACAGTTAAGAATATGACGAATATTTTGTCGAATTCTTATCTGGTACAAGGTACAGGTAGGTGAGAGGAAGCTATGAGCTCGCGGACATATCTCCATGTTAAACTTATCGTTTAAATATCCATAAAAGGTGAGGAGTTGCCGAGTAAGACCAGGGTAATAATTTCAGTATAAAATTAATCAGCATCTATGAAACACAGGAAGGAATATAGCGAATATTTTGTCGTATTCTTATCTGGTACAAGGTACAGGTAGGTGAGAGAAAGCTCTGAGATCGGGGACATATCTTCATGTTTAACCTATCCTTTAAATGTCCATAAAAGGTGAGGAGTTGCCTAGTAAGATCAGGGTAAGAATTTCAGGATAAAATTAATCAGCATCTATGAAACACAGGAAGGAATATAGCGAATATTTTTTCGTATTCTTATCTGGTACAAGGTAAAGGTATGTGCGAGAAAGCTCTGAGATCAGGGGAATATCTACATGTTGAACCGATCATTTGATTCTCCATAACAGGTAAGAAGTTGCCGAGTAAGACCGGGGTAATAATTTCTGTATAAAGTAAATCAGAATCTATGAAAGACAGGTTGGAATAAGACGAATATTTTGTCGTATTCTAATCTGGTACAAGGTACAGGTAGGTGAGAGAAAGCTCTGAGATCAGGGACATATCTTCATGTTTAACCTATCCTTTAAATGTCCATAAAAGGTAAGGAGTTGCCTAGTAAGATCAGGGTAAGAATTTCAGTATAAAAGAAATCAAAATCTATGAAAGACAGGTTGGTATAAGACGAATATTTTGTCGTATTCTTATCTGATACAAGGTACAGGTAGGTGAGAAGAAGCTCGAAGATCAGGGACATATCTTCAGGTAAAACCTATCGTTTAAATGTCCATAAAAGGTGAGGAGTTGCCTAGTAAGATCAGGGTAAGAATTTCAGTATAAAATAAATACGAATCTATGGAAGACAGGTTGGAATAAGACGAATATTTTGGCCGTATTCTTATCTGGTACAAAGAACAGGTAGGTGAGAGAAAGCTCTGAGATCAGGAACATATCTTCATGTAAAACCTATCTTTTGAATCTTCATTACAGGTAAGGAGTTGCCGAGTAAGACCAGGGTAATAATTTCTGTATAAAGTAAATCAGAATCTATGAAAGACAGGTTGGAATAAGACGAATATTTTGTCGTATTCTTATCTGGTACAAGGTACAGGTAGGTGAGAGAAAGCTCTGAGATCGGCGACATATATTCATGTTTAACCTATCCTTTAAATGTCCATAAAAGGTGAGGAGTTGCCTAGTAAGATCAGGGTAAGAATTTCAGTATAAAATAAATCAGAATCTATGAAAGACAGGTTGGAATAAGACGAATATTTTGTCGTATTCTTATCTGATACAAGGTACAGGTAGGTGAGAGAAAGCTCTGAGATCAGGGACATATCTTCAGGTTAAACCTATCCTTTAAATGTCCATAAAAGGTGAGGAGTTGCCTAGTAAGATCAGGGTAAGAATTTCAGTATAAAATAAATCAGAATCTATGAAAGACAGGTTGGTATAAGACAAATATTTTGTCGTATTCTTATCTGATACAAGGTACAGGTAGGTGAGAGGAATTTTGAGATCGGGGACATATCTTCAGGTTAAACTTATCCTTTAAATGTCCATAAAAGGTGAGGAGTTGCCTAGTAAGATCAGGGTAAGAATTTCAGTATAAAATAAATCAGAATCTATGAAAGACAGGTTGGTATAAGACAAATATTTTGTCGTATTCTTATCTGATACAAGGTACAGGTAGGTGAGAAGAAGCTCTGAGATCGGGGACATATCTTCAGGATAAACTGATCTTTTTAATTTCCGTAAAAGGGAAGGAGTTGCCGAGTTCGATGTCGAATTATTAGCTGGTACAAGCTACAGGTAGGTAGGAAAACCCTTTTAAGATCATGGTAATAATTTCAATCTAAAATAAATCATCAGCAATGAATGACATGTAGGATTATGATTATTGACATCCAAATTAGATGCTTTCTTTTAAAATAATTTGCTGTAAATGAATGCATCATATGAATACCTAATAAACAAGATGTGTTTGTGTAGCACTGATGCCCCCATATGGCAATATAGCAAATATTAAGCTTTTTTTAAAATGCAAATTTAATTAATAGGTACCAAAAATAAGGTATTCTCAACGGAAAACAATTGTGAAATTTGTGAAAATGTTAAAGGTTTTTTTTATATGTACAAAAATCTCTATGTTCAAGGCAAAAATGTCAATGTAATTGGTATCAAAATGAAAGGTCTTGCCACATAGAATTCTTATATAGAGTATGAAAGCCCTAACCCTAACCGGTCAGAAGTTATGACCTAGAAGGTCAAACTCCAAGGTCAAAGGGTCAATGTTCTTGGTATCCAATGAAGTAACTTCTCACAAGGATTAAATATGTTAAGTATGAAAGCACTAGCCATAATACTTTAAGAGTTATGGTCAATGTTTGCTTTTTTAAAGTAGGTCAATTTTAAAGGTCAAAGGGTCAAAATTCTCGATATCCAATGAAGTAACTTCTCACAAAGATCAAGTATTTGAAGTACTGTAGACGTACTTTTTTCCGCGGGGTCATAATTCCGCGGAATGTCAATTTCCGTTTAATCCGCGGGTAGAAAATTACGCGGATTTCTTAGACTGTCACTATATATGCCTTACATTTATATTAAGTACGCTTGGACAAATTTCCGCGGAAAATTTGTGGCCGCGTACATAGCGTAAATTAATACCACGCGGAAAAAAGTACGTCTACAGTATTTGAAGTATGAAAGTCCTATCCCCTACCGTTCAAAAGTTATAGCCAAGGTTAAAGTTTCTTCACAAGTACGGAAATCTACAAGTTCAAGGTCAAAGGATCAAGGCTGTTGGTATCAAATAAAAGGTCATTCAAAAAAGATTACATATGTGAAGTATAAATGTCTTGGCATCTACTGTTCAAAAGATATGGCCAAAGTAAAAGTTTATAATTTTCATGACAAATGGGTCAAACTGCAAAAAATTAATATAAATAATCAAGAGCTAATATCAGCCTTTCAGTGCTGAAACAATTGTTTAAAAAGGATGACTCAAAGATCTTTCAAATAAAAAGTCGGTGTGACATTCCACCTTAAAGGTTTATGAAGAGTTATCTGCAATTGATGAAAAGAAGAAACTTTATTATTTCTCAAAGTATCTTAACTTAATATAGATATAGTTTATTCAAATATTTACAAAGATATTTGTTTGCAAATTTAATAACTTTTTTACAATATCTTAAATAAAAACATGTGCAGCCCATCAGAACTTCAATTAATGTAAAATTCAAGGTGCAATTAATTGGACAAAAATCAAAGTTTTGTACAATTCTCAGTGAAGCATTATTTGATACCATCTTCAAAATTTTATCAAGATTTCAACTATCAGACCATTCATTTATTAGGTACGTAAAATGGTCGCTATACATTATAACCTAAATGCTTCGGAATTCTCGCGGGGCTGCCCTTCAATACATGGTCATTAGATAAGAAATGAAATCTAGTAATTTGGACTTTATAATTAGTTTAATTAATTTTTTTTTATATTTCAATCATATTTTACAACAAGTATTAAACAAACATCACTGCCCTAAGTGAAGAAATACAAATAAAGTAAGCACAATGTCATATATTTGTACTTTGGATCACATGAGAAAAAAAAATTCACTCGAATTACCTAGTGTGAAATATCAGGTATACCAGACCCAGAAAATTAGTAACTGCCGAATAGCGAGAAATGTAGGATTTGTAGATTTACGTATCCCTTGCTCTATTGCGTTAGGATATGCCTCGTGGGGGAAAAATCTTGAGTTTTGTGAGAAATTAAGTCTTATCGCTAAGCTGGATATTCCTGTAAAACAATACCAGATTTCTTATTAGTGGTTGTTGTATAGGTATAAGTTTCTAATTAGAATAAGAAAATAATTATTTCTATCTCACAACCTCAGTATAATAGTCATTCAATTACACTGGCGGATTAGTTTAGAGGTTAGTGCCCCCCCCCCCCCCCCACCCTCCCACACCGGTCCCCTTTTTCTGTCGAATATATACATATGATTTAATAATTCAATAATTTTTAATTTTAATAAAATGTAATTTACCAATCGAATAAATATTATCAAAAATATTTATTATATTTCTGTATGTTTTAACACTGACAAACTCTTAATTCTGATAAACAACAGCATCCCCCCCCCTTTTCCCCTTTCAAGATTCATGGATTCGCCACTGAAATCTGCGTCGCCGTGTGAAACAGTAGTAAGAAAGTTTGCTTTCAAGTCGCTGATTAAGGAGATAATCATTGTGTTGCAGGTTTGAATCCATCTGAAGGACGTGGAGACCGGTCCTCCAATGAGACCGTATAAACCGAGGTCCCTTGTCGCTGGCACGAAAAAGATCCCTCACTGTGCAGGGGACCAGGGCCCCCTTTTCTTTACAATATAAGCATAAGATTTAATAATTCAATAATTTTAGTGTGGTTGTGGGCTCCTTAACTCTGACAGACAACCGCTCCACCCCTCCCTGTCGCTGTTGGTGCTGGCACGAAAAAGGTCCTTCACTGCTCAGTGACCCAGAGTGTCGAGCAGCTTTCCAACGGCAATTGTTAGTGTTCCCATGAGTGAAAAATTGGAGCGAGGAACTTATTGCAGCATTTAAACACGTTTGGTTTTCGTTTCTTACAGGACCACATTTAACGATAGATACCTGTCTCCAGTAGGTAATACCCCCCCCCCCCCCCCGTGCATTCTCCATTCACAATACACAGTACCAAACTGCATTAACCGAAATACAAATAAATATATAAAAGGAAAATATATCAAGCACTATACCTCAACTCCTTTTATTTTTCATTAAAATCAATCCACGATTGTCTATAATTTATCCATAATTTATATTGATAAATTGTTTATATTTACTGACATTTCCATTTTCCAGCATACGGATTTATATATAATAACCCCATTGTAAATTACAGATGAAATAAGAAATAAATTACCAACCGAATATGTATTATATATTATTAAAGAATATTTATTTTATTTCTGTTTATTTTAATGCATGTGGAATATTCCATGTACGAGTGAATAGGTCTCTAGTGATGACGTATTACGCATCTTATGAACGATAACTCATTATATGAACGATAACTCATGTCCGACTTCTTTTACGCCATATCTTCTAGTCATTACCAAAAAGGTATATTTTTTAGGGAACATTAAACCTAATTCGTCAGCCAGTCTGTCCATCTGTCACGAGAACTTTAAACTTGATAATAACTATTGAATGAGTTGAAATAGGACTTTGATATTTCACATGTGCATTATTTGTGACATCTGATTTTCAAATATACTGTGATTTTTTTGACCCTGTGATCTTGATCTTGGAGCTTGATCTACTTAAAAAAAATAACATTACTTTAAATTGACCATAACCTTTGAAAGCTTCCATTTCATAAAATTGTATTAACTGTGACAACACCTTTTAAAATTCACTGATTTTTTACCCTTTGACCTTGAAGTTTGACCTGCTTTTCAAAAACATTAACAATACTCATACCTTTTGAATGAGAAGAGATAGGGCTTTTATTTTATCCCTGTGTATTACCTAAGACAACTCTTTTCTAAATACACTGACTTTTGACAACTTGACCTTGAGGCTTGATCATAACTTTTTAATGAGGAGAGATAGGGCTTTCATATTACACAAACATCACATGTACGTAACCTGTGATAAAATCATTTCAAATGCTAGTATATCATGAACTTTGACCTTGAAGTTTATCCGGCTTTTCCAAAATTTAAACATTGCTTAAAATTGACCATATCTTTTTACACATGTATATTAGCTGTGACAAGGCCTATCTAAAAAAAAAGGTATGGCTTAAATCATGCAGAGTGTGTTATGGCCTTGAATCAAGGTCATTTAGGATAAGATATTTTGGCTGGATGCATTGTTTGAAAAAATATGTGTGAATTTTTCAATACGGTAGCACACAAATGGGATATGCTCATCATCAGCGTGTGTCATGGTGTGACCTAAGGTCATTTTGACAAGGTCAAGGTCGCAAACATTCCTTTACTATCCTTTTTTAATAGTAAAACATAATAAGATGATATCTACCCTTAAAAGATTGCTTTAACATTAGAAAGTGGCATGACCTTGACTCAAGGTCATTTCTCTCTGTCCGTAGCTCCGACGGAAGACCTACTCGTTGCTTTGCAACGAGCTCGGCCCTAGTTAAAAACTATAATCCTGTTAAATTAACGTAAAAAAACTACAAATGTGCGTTTAAAATTGATTTGTCACTTTTCTTCCTCGCAACGTTTGTTTAATTGCGTTATTTTTATTAACTTTGCAACGTCGTCTGACGTCACAAACGGCTCTTACGTCTATTAGCCACGTAAGTTTTGAAGGGCGCTAAATTCACATTAAATATTAACGAAATAAGCAATTAGGAAGAAGGAAAATTAGAGATTGTAAATATAAGCATTGAATTCATATTTTTGGCTGTATCATACTGCGCTAACGCGCGGTATTTAATTTGTGTGTAATAGGACCGAAGACAGCCAAAAATATATATAAAATACATGGTTACTGTCTTGATATATAAGCGATATTCACAAGATGAAATTACACCAATCAGTCGACAGAATGGTAACTGAATGCCCACTGAATGGTCACTGAAAGGTCACTGAAAAGATCCTTTCCCATGACTTTTCCGTGATCATTCCGTTACCATTCAGTCAACTGAATGGCAGGTACATTTCAGTGACCTTTCAGTTATCATTCAGCTGCATCTTTTTATTAAATAATCGGCTTATTTTTTAACATAAAAATTTTATTTCACTTTTTCCTGATTTAATAGCATTTAGTTTATATATTTTCGAATAAAAAGTGAAGAAAAAAATTAATGCCAGAAAAAAAAAAATTATTCCCAATTCCAGAATCGAATCCTGGTCCCCAGCGTGACAGTCCGTGACCTTATCAATTGAGCTACTAGTTCTTGTTGAAAAGTATGGAATTAAAATCAATCAATTTGAAGAAATCGAAACGGAACGCGGTTCACCTGTTGTATCGAGGAGTTGCGATGTGTATATATCTTGTATATATTTTGTATATTCTATGTTAATTGCGCGGATTTTGGGGACAGACTGATTAATTACACATCTCTTATCGGGATGATGACAATTATCGGCGACGGGCACCTGTTCTTGTCAAAGAAATCTTCTCCTCGGAGATCGCTTTAAATTCTCTATCTAGAAATTTATCAAAATATTTTATTTTAAACAGTATCATTTAACAAGCTATAATCTGCAAAATTAAGTTTCTTCCACAAGAGGCATACATAAATGATTTATTCTATTCCTGTAAAATGATTTTATAATGATGTCTCTCAAAAGCTGAAATATCCTGCGGTTTTGACAATTAAGAAACGGAATTTATAATATCAAGGTTCTTCCAGAAAAGGTATTTAGGTAATAATATCAAAAATATCAATTCTGTCGCATCGTTTAATATTATATATTTCCATGAAAAATATAATAACTGTAGAATGTATTACATTGATATAGGAATAATGAAATCTATATTAGAGCTGTAAAAATAAGAAAACATTTTCTTTGTTTATATTAAGATCGCATTATGATTGATAGCCTCCAGTTTTAATTCAGATTGATTTCTAATTAATTTAATAGCTATTAAATGAATGTTTATCACCGAATTAGAGATTTACAGAAAAAAAAAAATAGACAAACTCATACGACATTTTACTGAATTTTGCTTCTAGAATCGGATCTGATTCATTATATTTTAATCACTTGAAGAATTTTTTTGTTTTTTAAATCTAATTGGAAAATTAAATATCATTTTGAATTTTATGAGTCAAAACTTTTTGAATTTTACGAGTTCAGTTGAATTGTTATCATTTTTTTGAAACATATACTAAATAAATAACAGTTAAGACGTATTTTTAAAGTCTGTAATCGCAATTTAAAGTTATACCAGGGAGTATACGACATATCTGATCTAAAAGAACAAAAATACAAGATCAAATGTAGATTTACAGGATATTTGCTATTAATATTTATACGTTCAAATCAATTTTTTCGCCGAATTTGACCTTAAATATCCCCTCGTTTCTATGGTTAAATTGACTTTAAACTGTGTGTGATATTTAATTCCGAGTCGGAAATAAATCGGTTATTATTTCAAATTTGGTATCTATGAAACGCGATTGATTTAAATTGTGTAATTTACAAGAGTCTTCTCATTATTTAAAGTATCAAAAGAAATAGAAAGATCCTTTTTATTTTAGTTAGTCTGAACGTATAAAAAATATGCCATATATGTCTTTTAACATTTGGTAAACACTTGAAATACAATTGAACATCTAACTGTTATTACAAGTTTTAGGTACCTTTATTACGTTAATGAAACAAATACACAGTTCAGATTGGATAATAAATTTATGCAAGATATTTTTAAGGAAAAACTACTGATTATAAATTAATAAGCCAGTGAAAAAAATCGCTGAATTGATACTAAAATGTGTACCAAAAGATAACGGAAAGGTAATTGATAGACGACGGAAAGGTCACTGAAAGTCGACTGAAAGGTCACTGAAAGTTGACGGAAAGGTCACTGAAAGATAACTGAAATGTGTCCGCTGAATGGTGACTGAATGGTATCTGAAATAAGACTGAAAGGCAACTGAAAGGTCACTGAAATGTGCAACTGCAAGTTCACTGAAAGCCGCCTTGGAGTTTAAAAATGGCGTCAGTGGAGGTGGCCGCTTGAGTAGGAGGTCCGTGCTCTAAAGCCTATAAGTCAGCCCATAGTGGATTATTTGATAAGTGACCATTGTATAACTACTGTGTAACCACTTTGGTGTTATTTTCTGCCTTTTTGTGATAAAATTCATGCAGGAAACTTGGATTCTTTATCAAGATCCAGTAGTGCCCAGTACCGTATACACATGTTTATGTGTGTTCGTGAGGTGTTCGTGAGTAGTGTTTAAAGACCCAATTTTTTTACCGTACGGTTACCTGAGGAGGGGGAGTGGTCGAAGTAACAGGGTGTTATTTACCTGGAGACCCCCAATACCCAAGGTGTCAAAAATCTGTGTATACGTAGCATTACACAGGAAGTCTGTGTTTGGTAATCAGGTCATCATTACATGTTTTGTGTCTGGTTTTGAGTAAAACTACGTAAAATAATTATTTTAATATGAAATTTATTTGTAAACTTAACGAATTCATCATATCGTTTTAGAAAATGTTTTCCTTACATAAAAGAAAAAATCACGAGTAAAAACTACAAATTAATATTTATCTTTTTTAATCTTCAATAAAAGAAATCACTTGATTAAAAAAATCTGAATATTGAAATAAAATAAATTATTAATCCACCTATCCGTCGTGCATGTGAACATGCATTTACCGCGATCGGAATGTTTTTTTTCCCCTGGCCAACAATGTTGTCCAAAATATTCCATATTTTTGATTCTTCGTGTGTTAGCAAAATTTTATTGTTAGAAAGAGTTCTTTTCAGAATCGATCACTATTAATTATCTTCACATTTTCATTACATATATATATATACAGACGCTAGAGGAAATTCGAGCATTAATTCTGACATCAATTTCTGTAGATATCTACAACATCGTGCGGATTGTAGCCATAGTACAAAATAAAACATCTTTTAAAAACTATGCTATGCCGTTTATTAGTGCTGAATATTTTTCTTATACCCCATTTCTTAAAAAATAATTTAAATCGTCGGACTTCCAATTACGGCAAATAGAGCCGGTTTCTGTGGACGCGGTCTTTTTTCTACAGATAACGTGGACGATATAACACTTACAAGTAACAAACAGCAGTGAAGATAGAAAAGAAATATTTTATAATGTCAATGTTGTAATAATACTAGTATACTTTCAATTATTTTATTTAAATGAATTTCAAACGTATTGGAGTTTTCTAATCTGCGTGTATACTATGCGGGTACATGAAAGAGTTTGACGCGTGACCAGGTAATTGTTTTCAAAACATGCAAACTCAGATTATCAGGAAGCACGGGTAGCTGAGCTGTCAATCAAATCAGAAGCTATTGTTTTCCTTATGATTGACAGGCGGTAAATTATTGATCTTGAATCAGGTAGATTTTTGGGGCGTTAACATAAAATTGGGTGTTTAAATTTTGATGTCGCAAAGATTCACCAGTTAAATTGTTAAACATTCGGTAATATTTGGTATATATAACAATAGTTGTATAAAAATAACACACAATATATTACAAAAATAATCAGTAGTTAATTTGTTTGAAACCAAATTTGTCGAGAGGCATGATCTTTGATTTATATTATCTGAATTCAAAACTCAAAAAACATATGTTACATTTCTCTTCATCAGTCTTTGAACATGACGTTAAAAGTAATACAAATACGTCAATTGTGACGTCATAGAGACTGTAATTATTTTAGATGGTAGATCTAATTGATTTTTTTCAAGATGAATCACTTAAACTTTGCTCGATATCATTCACTCTTTAAAAAGTTTTACTTAGTAGTCATTTTTTACTTGAAATAACAAAGATAAGTAATAGATAATTACTAAGCCTTTACTTAAAAATTTAAATCAATTACTGAAACATATGTAAATTACTAGATTGAAATGTTTTACTTGATTTTTGTATTTTAAAGAATTGATTTACTTTGTATTTCCTCTTTACTGAATTTTGTTTACATAAGTAATTAACACTTACTAAATATAATTAAAAGAGTTACTTATACATGTCAATTACTTAAGCATTGTCTAATTTTAAGTTTCTGAGGAATTCTGCAATGATAAATGATGCAAATAAGTTTGTAATTATAAATAAATTAATATATACCGTGTTTACCGGTACATGCATCAACTTTATTCTTTTGTCGTAAGGAATATTAGGATGCATGTCCCGAAAACGTCAAGTGCTTTATACAAATATTTCCTGCCGTAATGTTAAGTATGTGCAGCTTTATGATTTTATGCATAAAATAAATTGAGCAATTATAATGCAGTTGATGATTTTATGCAGGGAGTTTCTTAGGATTTGGCGTTTAGGCCAGTGGCCCTTGACCTTGGAGATTTCAATCCTTGTGAAAAAACTGTTAACCTTGGCCATTACTTTTGAACGATAAGGGATAGGGCTTTCATACTTATATAGATACAATTCCTGTGAAAAGACCATTCATTAGATACCAAGAACTTTGATCCTTTGACATTAACCTTGGAGTTTGACCCACTTTTAAAAAGCAGACCTTGACTTTAACTTTACAGAGGTTGGATTTAGTGCATTCATACTTTACATAATTCATCCTTGTGACAAGACCCCTCTTTGGGTACCATCAAATCTTACCCTTTGTCCTTGACCTTGGAGTTTGATCTACATTTCAAAGTTAATAAACTTCACCATAACTTCTGAAGGGTTGGGGATAGTGCTTTCTTATTTCAGATATGAATCTTTTGTGGCAGGACCTTTCATTAGATACCAATAACATTGACCATTTGACCTTGACCTTTGAGAGATCAAGAAATACCAATTTATTGAATTTGTATATAAGAAAAGTTAAACCTTTGCTGTGTTGCCATATGGGGGGGGGGGGCGTCAGTATTTCACAAGCACATGTATTCAATTGATTTACTTAAAACAATAATTTATTTACTGAATCAAGGAGAATTCAGAGCAGTTGTAATACAAATAATTACTTAAAAATGGTAGTCTAATTACTATCAGGACTGAATTCTTAATTGCTTCCATATTAATTGTCTGTGAGGAGGAGTTATCTTTCTTCTAAATATTTCTTCATGTCAAAAAAAGTTATACTAACTAAAATGTTGTATTAAGTACTTGAAACTATCAACCATTTTTAAAATGGTCTTTAAAAATACTCCCAGTATACAACTTATTCTATTTAGAAGGCGTTTGATATTGGAATTAAATGTTTTTATTGCTTAATATAATAAAACAGTTACAAAGAAATAATGTCGATTTTAGTAAAAATGATAAATATTTCATTTACTTGGCATTCTCTTGAAGTAATAATATTCTTGATTTTGATAATTAAATTAATAGTTTCAGATTTACAAATACTTAGTAATAATTCATAAAACCTAGTAAAAAGAAAGCATATTATTTCTTAATGAAGTAATAAGGATTTACTAAACATGAGAAGTTACTTGTTTCAATCCCATGTACATGAAATAAGTAAATGGTTTATACTTTTATGAGTAAATGAATTACTTGTTTCAATCCCACATGTATATGAAATAAGTAAATGGTTCAAACTTGTAGAGTATTCCAATTACTTAATTTAAGAAAATTATAAAATAAAAATATAAATTTGATCACTAGAAATGAGTAATAAATTGAGTATATAAATAAGTAGTCTTAATACTTATTTTAATACTTATTTCAGTAATTATAATAATAAATAGTAAAAGAATTGACAAGTAATTGTTTTATTGGTTTTTACTATTTATTATTGCAGTTACTAAGCAGGATTGCCTTTTACTTACTATTCTGACTAATTGTATTACTTAATGTTTATTGTTTTTATAAATGCAAATACTTATTTTGAAAATTAATAGTAAAACTTTTTTTAGAGTGTTAAATTGCATGTATTAACAGAGGTCTATTTCTATTATCTCCAATTTCAACCCCTTTCAATCGCCAGTTTCCGTTTTAAAGCTGTACACTATCTTCGTTGTAATTAACAAATTGAAAAAATGGACCTCCCCCCTTTTTCTTGATCCATATCACTGTGAAAACTTGGAATATCATTATCACGTCTGCCCTTCGTTATACAAGCAAAATAATATTGTGCTAGATTCCTGCTAAAATATTAATAAAAAAGAAATAATGTACGAGATTGAAGGATATAAGCATTTATTGTCTGCAATTCCACGAAAAAAAATCTTGAATTTGGATGAGTATATTTCAATTTCAAGTTCCTTAAAATATTACGAGAGATGTTATATATTATAGCCGCAATTTACATACGTATATCAGCCATCGATCTATTTTATTTTTAAACAAAACCTTCTGAAATAATTTTATGCAAGTGTAGAAAAGTAAATTTTCATACTGCTTCAAAAGCAAAAATCCTGTTTATGATCATAGGGGCTTGTCTTCCGGATTATTAGATGTAAAATAATTTTTTTAAAAATTGAATCTTCTTTAAATACACTTTAAAAGTGTTAAAATAAATATCCTGACCTTTTCAGCCAAGAAAAACCACGTTTAAAAAAGACGTACCACACATCTAGCTTTAAAAAGATTCAAATTTTTAAAAAAAAATTATTTTACATTTAATGATCCGGAAGCCAAGCCCCTATGTTAATGATGCTGTGCATATACTTCTATCTTGTGTCATTTAAACATCGGGTAGTGACTGTGCTGTTTATATTTATAGCCTAAGACTGAAAATGCCACCTATAAAAGCAATTAATAAAACTGAGGGTAGTGTATCTGAAAGCAGTATCAATTCATCAGAGACCCTAAGTAATGAGTTACAGTCCATTGTGGACGAAATTCGTCAACTGAAGAGTGACCTTGTGACAAGAAAAGATCTAAAAGCAATTGTTGAAAATACTGTAAAAAATGTTGTTTCTTTCATAATTGAAAAGAAAATGGAAGAAATCAACGAAGTAATCAAATTAAACAAAGAGTCAATGCAGAAAGTTATTGATAAGCAAAACAATACGATCGACAAATTGAATCGAAGGATAGCACAGCTTGAATCAGAATCGGAAGACACACATTATTTTGCCCGTGAGGCCTATGTTACTGCAAATCGCAACGAACAGTATTCTAGGAAAAACTCCTTCAAGCTTAATGGTGTTCCTCAAACACAGGGGGAAAATGTAATGGAAGTTGTCAATCAGGTGATTCAGAAAGAATGTGGGGTGCGGATCCTAGAAAGCGATGTCATCGCAATCCATAGAATCCCGGGTAAACCTAATACACCCAAACCGATTCTAGTTAAACTGAAAAACAACGTCGCAAAGAGTGCAGTAATGTGTAAAAGATCTGTCATTAAGACCAAGACGAACGGAGAAAACTGGCTTTCAGATGACGTTACCAGGCAGAATGCCATGCTAATCGAACGCCTAAAAAACATCACAGGATTGGTAACGCATGGTACTTCAACGGCAGTGTCTATGGTGAATTAAAGAGCAACGAAAAGAGGATTAGATTTGAGATCCTGGACAATATCGATAAAAAGATAGAAGAGAGTGAAAAATGAACGGAAAACTATTCCGGATATCTACTTGCCACGTTCAGAACTCTTTAAAATAGTATTCGGAGAGACTGTTCCGGTATCGTTTGGCTACAAATTCCTACAATGCAGAACAATATGTGAAAGACTTTCGGGCAGTTTAGGGACTTAAC
This sequence comes from Saccostrea cuccullata, assembly GCF_032062105.1. NCBI lineage: Eukaryota > Metazoa > Mollusca > Bivalvia > Ostreida > Ostreidae > Saccostrea > Saccostrea cuccullata. The sequence goes on from NW_026919566.1 coordinate 24,298, forward strand.
CAACCATTTTTGAGCTGAAAATGTGTTTTTTATACGTTTCTTTTGTATTTCTTCTTTCCTCTTCTTTCCTCTCTCTTTCTCTCCTTTCTATATCACCGTTTTTTGAAGTACAATGGCTCCATGCTTTGAAGGTAATGTTTATTTTATCAGTTAATGATGAACTTAAAAATTTTATCTGTTAGCTGTCAGGGTCTAGGGGATATCAACAAACGTCGAGATGTTTTTAATTTTTTAAAAGGATTAAACTATAATATATATTGTTTACAAGACACACACTTTACTCCCAACTCGGAGAATGATGTTAAAAATTTATGGGGTTTTGATTGTTACTTTAGCTCATATTCCTCAAATTCGAGGGGAGTAGCTATTCTTGTTAATAATAACTTTGATATACAGACTTTGAAACAAAAAGGGGATGCTGATGGAAACTATCTCTTTCTAGAATTCAAAACCGAGGAAAAACAGCTGCTGCTTTGTAATATTAATGGCCCAAATAATGATAGCCCAGACTTCTATGAAAACATACAAACTTGTATAGATGATTTTAACTGTGATAATGTTATTGTATGTTGTGATTTCAACCTTGTATTGAACCCAGATATTGATTATTATAATTATAAACATATAAATAATCCTAACGCAAGGCAAAAGGTTCGCGATTTTATGGAAGATGGGGGGAAAACCATCACACTATTTTTGTAACTTAGAGAATAGAAATTTCACAAGCAAGATCATTCCAAAAATAGAAACAGAAAACGGTAACATTATTTATAAGCAGGCAGAGATTTTGAACGAAGCAAAAAAATATTATGAATACTTATATAGAGACATAGATAATTCTGTAAACGATATAAATGATCTTGATGATGAATTAAATTTTCCAAATATCGCTAAACTTTCAAAAATAGAGTCCATGGAGACAGAGGGTAAAATAACATTAAAAGAAGCTTCAGAAACACTCAATAATATGAAATCAAATAAATCTCCAGGTTCGGATGGCTTTACATCAGAGTTTTTTAAGGTTTTTTGGAAGTCCATCGGTGTTTTTGTAGTAAGATCTATTAACTATGCCTATGAAAATAAGACTTTAAGTATTACACAAAGACATGGTATAATAACCTGTATACCAAAAGGTGAAAAACCAAGACAACATTACTGGAGACCCATTTCGCTACTTAATACTGTTTATAAAATCGCATCAGGCTCAATTGCTAATAGAATGAAAAAATATCTTGATAAAATTATTCATTGTGATCAAACTGGTTTCATACAAGGAAGAAATATTTCTGAAAATATAAGACTTATATATGATATCATGCAATTTACAGAAGAAGAAAATATACCAGGACTTTTGCTCCTGCTGGACTTTGAAAAAGCTTTTGACTCCTTGTCTTGGTCTTTTATACAGAAATCCCTCAAATTTTTTAATGTTAGCAATTCTATTAGGAAATGGGTTGATATTTTTTACACAAATATTACAGCTTCCATTAATCAAGGAGGAAATTTGTCGAAATCTTTTAACCTACACAGAGGCTGCCGTCAAGGAGACCCTTTTTCTCCATATCTATTTCTTATTTGTGCAGAAATCCTTGCAATCAGCATTCGAAACAATAAGGATATAAAGGGGATTCAATTTATGAATACTGAAAAAAAGTTAAGTATGTTGGCAGATGATACTTTAATATTAGATGGAAGTGAAAGATCACTCCAAACAAGTCTCAATACTCTTAAAAGATTTGAGAAGATGTCAGGCTTGTATATAAATTACAGTAAAACTCAAGTAGTCTGGATTGGGTCTAAAAAAGGCAGCAATGATACGCTAAGTACAGATCATACATAAGAGTGGGGAAAAGTAACCTTTAAATTATTAGGCATTGACTTTGACACAGATCTAAAAAAGATATTTATGCTTAATTATGCATCAAAAATAAGTAATATAAAGAAATCAATACAACACTGGAACAAAAGAAATTTAACTCCTCTTGGTCGTCTAACGGTTCTAAAAACTCTTTTATTGCCAACATTAAATCATGATTTATATGAAATACTCATTCGACAAAAAATTGAACCGTTGGGTAAAATCTGTTGGAATAGAATATTTGACTTGAGCAGTGGTGAATGGGAGATAATTTATTTACTTCCATTCAAAATTACAAAAAACACCAAACTTCAGTGGTTTCAATTTAGAATAAACCATAAAATACTAGCGACAAATTCCTTCCTACACAAAATTAATAAAACTGATAATAAAGCATGTACATGTACCTTCTGTAAAATAGAAACTGAAACAATAGCACATTTGTTGTGGGAATGTGAACATGTGCAATCTCTTTTAGAGAATTTTGCAAACTACTGTTTCAATAAAATCAACACTACTATAACTTTTTCCAAAAAAGAATTTTTATTAGGCTCTGTGCAGAGAACTGATAAGCTTAAAAATATTATTGCCTTACAAATTAAACATTATATCTATCTGTACAAATGTACAAACAGAAACATCTCCTTAGATTGGTTGATATCCTCTATTAAAACAATGTATGAATTACAAAAATATATATCTTATAAAAATAATGAAAAAGAATCTTTTGATGAAAGCTGGAGGCCATTGACTGATTTATTTTCTTAATCATCTCTCTCTCTCTTTCTCTGTCCCCTTCTCTCTCTCTCTCTCTCTGCCTCTCTCTCTCTCTCTCTCTCCAGTTCTCTCTCTCTCTGTCACTCTGTCTCTCTCTCTCAATGTTTTCCTTTTTGTAAAATTTTTTTTTCAAAAAGCAATAAATTATATAAAAAAAAGAAAGCCGCCTTTCAGTTTTAACTGAAAGGTCTCGTTTCTTCCTGTGATTTGGGAGGGTAAGAAAACGTGATAGAGGGCGAGGCTTGCCGAGCCCCTCTCACGTTTTCGACCCGAGCCGAAATATCGCTTATATTTCAAGACAGTTATCATGTATTTTGTTTATCCTGCAATATTTTTTACATTTGAACGTCCAAATCTAGCTATTTTCGACAGATTTAGGCACATCTCTGCAGTTGAAAGTATGACGCCATGGCGTAAACATTGCAAAATACGTGACGTCACAATGCTTTTTAGAACGTCGGAATACTTGTGCGAGGCTTTATTAGGGCAGTGACCGGATAAAGCTTTGGTTTATTAGGTTACCTTTATTAGGTCAATGCAAGGGGTAGTTGCAGGATAAATATGAATTCAATGCTTAAATAGACGACCGAACGGACATACCGATTACTATATACCCTCCCGCTTTTCAAGCGGGGGTATAAATATAAGGATTTTGTCAAATTTATAGAGCTGTAGAACCTAGATAACTTCGCTATTTCCATGAATTCTCGATATTCGTGTTCGTACTAAACGAGTTTTTATACCCCCCCCCCCCCCCGCTTGTAAAGCGAGAGGGTATATAGTAATTGGCATGTCCGTCCGTCTGTCTGTTACGCTTTGGGGTACTAAGTACCCATCTCTTATCCGCAACTCCTCTCATACCATTAAATGAACTTAACGAGACTTTCACAGAATCTTTGTTATATAGTGTCATTGTGCAACTCCTAGCTATTTTACTTTTTGATCGGACACATATTTTGGTTTTTCCAAAACATTGACACTGCCAGTTTTTCAATAATATTGAAGGGTACCCATCTCTTATCCGCAACTCCTCTCATACCAGAATATGCCCCAATTGTAATTTAGAAGAGATAGAAGATGAAGTACATTTTCTTTTAAGTTGTCCATGTCATAGTCAATCAAGAATAAATTTACTATCCACGATATCTATGAGGTGTCATCTTTTTAATAGCTTGTCAAAAAATAACCAATTTTTGTGGTTAATGAACTGTGACGATGTTGATGTGCTGTTCAAATTGTGTGAATTCATAAGTCATGTATAGTTAAACAAATTCAAAATCATTTGATGTACCTTACTTAAATACTTGTGCTACACTATGTAAATATGTTGTTGATATGTGTGTTGTATTTTATACTCTACATTGAACAGAAGTGGATAACTTTAATACATGTATAATAACAATATACTATCCTTCAGCACTGACTCTTGCTGTCCATTGTAGTTCAATTTAATTAACACATGTGTCAATGTACAATTTATTTATATAATATATATTTTTCTCCATAAATTTTATGTCTGTTTATTCTACATGAGGCAGAAGTGGAATTCTGTATATCCTTTAGCACCGACTCTTGCTGCCTCTTGTTGATGTTTCAAACATAGTTTTATGTGTTTTGATATATATATATATATATATATATATATATATATATATATATATATATATATATATATATATATATATATATATATATGTGTGTGTGTGTGTGTGTGTGTGTGTGTGTGTGTGTGTGTGTGTGTGTGTGTGTGTGTGTGTGTGTGTGTGTAATATATCCTAAATAATACTTATGCACATTTTTTGTACAACAACCCATCATGCATGTCTATATATGAAACTTAAAAATGCTACCAACATATTTATCAGTATATATATACTTAATAGAAGAATTGCTCTTTCCTATATATTGTATTCTGTCTATTACTTTATTATGTTTATATGTAATTATGTATGTTATATGTTTATGCCCAATGGGCCCTGATTGGTAATAAATTCTATTCTATTCTATTCATACCATTAAATGAACTTTAAGGAGACTTTCACTGAATAAAATTTAAATATACTTTCAAAGATTCTTTATTACGTAATGCCATTAATACATTGTGCACTTCCTATTTTACTTATTGAACCGACACATATTTCGAGTTTCCCATAACAAAACATGGACACTGCCATGATATTCATATGGAATGCGGGGGTATCATTTATTGAGCTCATTGCTCACAGTACCTTTAGTATTGAGTATAAAAAAAGTGCGTAAAAATCACTCTCACAAAATATTCACTTAATATCATTGTCAAAGCTTTTTTTAAAAAGTCCTTTTAGCAATAAAGAATTTATATTATAGCTATAAGTTCTATAATATTGAAGGATATCCATCTCTTATCCGCAACTCCTCCCAAACCACTAAATAAAATTTAAAGATGCTTTCAGAGATTTTTTATTATAATTATACATATTGCCATTGTGCATCTCCTATTTTACTTTTTATACCCCCGCTTGAAAAGGGGGGAGGGTATATAGTAATCGGGATGTCCGTCCGTCAGTCTGTACGTCCGTCTAGCTGTAAAGGCTCGCCCGTCTGTTACGCTTTTTGGTACTCATCTGTTATCCGCAATTTCTCTTACACCACTGAATGAAATTTGATGAGACTTTCAGAGAATCTGTACTACATAATGCCATTGTGCACCTCCTATTTTACTTTTAGATCTGACACATATTTTGAATTTCCCAAAGCAAAACATGGACACTGCCATTTTATTCTTACCTATGACGTGAGGTGTGGCGGCTTCTGAATAACATGGAACACCACAAGTTATTCCTCTTTACACTTTACTGCAATAAAGAGAGGGCAATTCCCCGTAGCAAAACATGGACACTGTCATTATATTCATATGGGAGGCGGGGGTATCATTTAGTGAGCTCATTGCTCAGAGTACCTCTAATATTTATCTTGTAATGATTCTCGCTCTTTTTCATAGATCGGTAACATTTTACCATAATATCTATGTGTTTTTCAGTGGATGTAAACAATTTTACTACGTGGAGACTACCATTAATAAAAAAAATTATACCCCCTCTCCTTTGCTCTTGATGTAACGACGAAATTATCATAGTAATAATCAAACGATATACGCGGTGGAATTATGTCTACGGTGCTTGTCTCGCTATTTTTCACTCTTTGTCCGAGGCTGTTTCGTTGCTATGATGTATATGTATCTATGGTGGGTGGAGCTAATGCTGCGCCTGTGGAACTTTGTATTCAGCTGATAAGTTCTTGCTACCTGTCCCAGAACCACTATAACGCTATACCTCCATTTGAGAGAGACTTTCAGAGATGATGGACACTAATAATAGAATTCTTTTGGTTATTGCTGTTACCTTTGGCTTTAGTAATTCTTACTTTAGTAATTCTTATTTTTATCACGAACAATTCATAAAAGATCCATTTTCGTATGATGGGCTCAAAACTGATTTTTATCTGATGGTGGACTTTGTAAGGGGAGCGATACAGTGTGCAAGTAAATGTTCACAGAAGCGGAAAGAGTGTATATCGTTTGCTTGGAATGAACGAACACTGAAATGTTTGCTGTACAATCGCAGTTTCAAAAGCATGCAACCTCCAGCTCAGCTATATGAAGAATGGGAATACTATCACACCCGAGGTATTTATAAAATCATCTTTTTACTGTTGATATACATGCATTTACTTTCTCATGATATCTTTTGGTATTTCAGGAAAAATATCTCGACCTCCTTCCTATCTGTTAATGAAAAACTGCGGGAACATCAAAAATAGATAAATAAGTAAATAAATCAATATGAAATAATTATGATTCAAGCAATGAAACTTTAGAAGAAAAACATGTTCCTGTATAATATTATTATGCTTCCTGTCAATTTTTCTATATACAATCAATGCCCCAATGTTTTCACATAATGTTCTTAGGACTTATATAGCGTAAGCATACTATTTAATATGTATCTATTTTTTAAACTGAATTTCATGGCCGTGTATCTATTTTAGATATGTTCACCAGAGGCTTAATTCTATAAAAATATTTTAAATACAGCATTTCAAAAACTTTGACAATATCAAAAGTGTAGTGAACGAAAAATTCGACGCACGAAAATGTTCAATATTCAGTAGAAATTTGTAAGATATTATCTTTTTTTATTTACAAGAAAATGGTTTTTATTTTAAAAAAACGCCGACGACGTGTGATGATAACACAGCCATTCGTATATGGGATCCGAAGGAGTTGTATGCGGCGTGTGCATTTGTATAAGCACTAGCTGAAATCTCGCGCAAGCGCGGGGGAAAATATTTCCTTTTTACTGCTAACAGAACTATTCCAAAAAATATTTTTCAAATTCTATTGACAATTTATTACACAGGAATATAGCATGACGAAATACTTAAAAGTCCAGCAATTAGTTTACTTACTTACTTAGTCCTCTTCGTGCTTTGAGCACATAAGGCCTGCACCGAGGACCTCCATCTCTGTCTGTCTGCTGCCATTGTCTGTACAGTGCCCCAAATCCACCCCTGATCATTCATTTCCTTTTCAACCGACCGTCGCCATGTCTCCTTTGGTTGCCCTCTGTTTCTCTTTCCTGGTGGAGTCCATCTTAGGGCTACCCTTGGAATCTCTGATGGTTTCATCCTCATCACATGAGATCCATAGAGAAGGACTCCTATGACATTTGTTTTGAATATCCTTATTTTGGTTTTGGATCTAATAATTGAGGATTTCCAGATGTTCCGTAGGTTGGCAAAGATGGCACGGGCTTTTGAAATTCTATTTTCTACGTCCATGGTGGAATCTCCATTGGCTATGATCTTACTGCCAAGGTATATAAAATTTCTTCCTCATTTCTTTCTTCATTTCTTCATCTCTAGAATTTCTTTCTACTTCTTCTATTCTGTTGTTGTTTGCTGTGACTTCTTTATCTATCTTTGTATTTAGTTTAGGAACAGAAATAGATAATTATAAGAAATACATTTCCTAATATTTTGGGATTATTTTTTGTACTTCTACAAATAACAATTTTATTCAAGGCTTCTTCTCCTTACAGTCATGTTATAAAACAACTTTATTCTTATATACATCATGTACTACAGGTGCTCATTGGCCTTTTCTCTTTACATGTTAGAAACTTTATTTAAGAAATAAAGTCTGCGTTTTCGTGAATGTTGCAGAATAACCTCCGAGGTCGAGAAATGCTATCTGAAAGATAAAAACCGAGGCGTTAGCCGAAGCTTTTATATTTCAAACAATATTTCGAGACCGAGGAGGTTATTCTGCATCATTCACGACAAGGACTTTATATCTATTCTACCATGTCTACTGCAATCGCTAAATACTGCTGATCGTTTCACCCCTACTAATGTGTTCGGAACCTTTTATTTTTCGGTGTTCTACAAATCATAAAACCCGATGAGTTCAGAGTAGCTTTGGCAGTGGCTCTGGCGAGAGTTCGCGAGACTACAGCAAGATAGTGTAAATTATTCACGGAAATGTGGCTAGGAAGTGACTAGCACGTGGAGACATGGTAAACAGAAAAGTTATGTCGCGTTTAAGTTTTCAGCACCCTATTATATCATTCTGTAAAAATGTACTTCAATTGATTTCTCTTGAATTCATTCAATTGAAATTATAAGTATTATCTATGTTATCTATGATACAATTTTCTGCTATCATGAATTAAAATTTCTTTTTTGACAAATGTTTTTCCATGGGAACCGGAACTATATTTTTTGGCGTCAGATTAGCAAATGAGGCACCAATGTGACTTTAACTGACCAATCAGCTGAATGAGAATTGCATCATGGGTTACTACGAATACTACAGGAATTTTACGCTAGATAAATTCCTTTATTGTACTATCGGTGAATACAATTGTCAGGTGGATTCTCTGGTCAAAACACGTGACCACGAGTATAGTTATGTAAAAAATGTTTTGTTAATTCAAATGCATACGAGAAACTGCTCGTTTTCCTTACCCAAGAAGTGCTGGTGTTCTGAACTTGACACTAACTACATATACATTTTATTAAACATGTTTTTTCTTCTAAAAAAAACAAATTAAAAACGCCCGTGAGATCTTTCATAGTTTCTAATCTTTGCATTTTGTTCATAAGAACATTTTTTTTATTTTGCACTCCATTGACATGATCATAGATTGACCTGAACCACGTGTTCGAAGTGAAATTTAAACATGCATTTGGCGTGAACGTATTCAATCAACAAATAATCAGTTGCTCGTGGTTAGATCATCTGTGCGCATTAATAACAATAGCCATATAAGGCAAACAAAGGTTTGACCGTGTTGATGATATTACACATTTTTTTACCAGCGTATCGGTCGCTAGTGAGCTCTAATTTTTGCCGTAAACTATGATAATATATATTTTTATTTAGCCCCCCCCCCCCATTTAGCCACCCTTTTCTGTTGAAAATCATGAAAGTCTTTCAGAAAGGTCTGGAAACACATTTTTCACAGGACATGTTTCAAAAGAATTAAATGGACTATAGCAATTTCCTGTTTACTGCCAATTTTATTTATAAAACCGGTTCTACCCTATAACCTTTGAATAGGCCAACCTAAACCACGTGTCTTGAATTTAAATCACAATAACAATAGTAGGGGTGCGTTTCCTCTATAGAGAAACGATTTAGGTCACCATGTCTCGATTACGCTGTTCCATTTAACACCAGAGGTAAAATTTGTTTGCTTACCTGTGTATGGAATGCAGACGATTTGAGCTTTTGTTACATTAAAAATACCCTTTTTAAATTACAAATTTGTTCGTAATATGTATTGATCAGTTAAAATTAATATAAAATAACAAAATAATGTTCCTGTTTTACTGCTGAAATCACGTTGTTTAATGTGTAGGGAGGTCCTTGGAATAGCCCCGCTTAGCTAAAAAAAACCGACATTCATCAGCAACTTTATGAAATTTACAGTGTTTTTACTGCAAACGACGAACACATCGATGCAGTCTAAACAAGTATTTCATTCTACAGCCAAACATGCATTTGAATTGTTCAGATTTGATACGTGTTTCTGATCTGATAATTTTTTGATGACGTTCGTGATCTATTGGAAATAATGTCCGCCGCTTTTCTTTGATCTTTGCAATAATCGTGGTAGAATTTAACATATTTTGAGCTACACATGTATATTATTGCTTATTATACTTCGGATGATCTGTTTCCATTTACATCACATATAAGAGAATGTACATACAGGTCTAAAAGGTATAAATAAGTTTTAAAAATAAAAGACTGTATGTAGAAAATCAACTGAAAGTGTTCATCAAAGAACACAATTTTAAAGGATTTAAGTAAATTATTTAAAAATCAAATTGTACCATCTTACATGTCTAATCAAATAACCATGGCCATTAATCGACATTTATTTATAAAACATTAGCACAACTTACTAAGATACATTCACAAACTCATTGTGTTACCAATTTCTTTACATTTATTTCCATGCCCATTCATGATAAACAATCGCCTCGATTTTCTTTTCGACATCGGGTTCGATGCCACCTGACTTTCTAGAACTTTCAACAAATAGCGAGATCGGACATAAACGGAAAGGATTTGCACATCAGTGACCATTGCTTATTTCTTTTATATCACTTAAATCAAATTTTGATTGAATAATTCATTAATGACGTTTTGTGAAATAAATAAGCGCTTGCTTGTTGTCAGATATTTTTTAAAATGCCGTTTACTTAGATCCGCCACCACTTTACTCTCTTCAGTGCTATTTCGAGGCTGTTAGAGCTGATTTCAATAGCCCTAACGGAGTACGCTGTTTGTGACGTGCTAACGCTTTGTTGTCGAGAGGTTTAAATACTACGTCACGTTGTCACCACATCAAAGGAAGTAGCCGAGATCGTGTCTCTCCCATGCTAAAGTCGGTCAGCTGCAACATACAGCTTGTTTGTTGGGTAAAAAAAAGTTGAGTAGACAGTCCCGATGTCGTTTTCTTGAATATTACCAGCATAATTAAATGTCTTTAAAACTTGAATTGATCAATGAAAGCATTTTATGATTTTTTTCAGTCCACTACGAATATTTAAATTGGTCGATTATTTCATTCTATCGCAAACTTTATCTTTTTCATATTTGCGTACATGTATAAAAATCAAGTAGTGCATAAGTCATTGATCATTGCATTAATTGGTTACGCGTATCAATCCAAGCCATGCATTCTGAGACTGATACAATTTAGAACAAAATACTGCTGAAAAATAGAGCACCCTCTATACGCATATATTCGAGAGAAATTGTGAAGAGGGAAGGCCGGGGGAGACGTTAAAATTTTATCTATTGAAGTTCAATTTAGTTATGTTTTAATAAATTTTGTATGTATAGTATAATTAATATCGAACGACGGAATGTAAAGCGTAAATCTATCTTCACATGCACTTCCCGATTCCTAGAGAGGGGCGTGGCAAATTTTGGAAATAAAATGGCCTGTTCTCGAAAAAAAAATCTATCCTCGACCAGTAAGAAAATAAACAATCTGTCCTTGACTGGCACTTCTAACCCCTGCTCACCCCACCCGCTTTTTTTTGGTTTATATTTATATAATTATTTTTTTTTTCTATTCATTTGTTAAATTATTCTTTTTATATTTATTTGTTTTACTCTATCTCTCTCTCCTTTTCTCTCTCTCTCTCTCTCTCTGAATTCATTCTAAATATTTATCAATTGATAATCTATTCCTCATACATTTTTTTTCAATGTTTACATGTACTTGTAATTGTACCTTGACCTATGGAGAGAACGATCATAGGCATTTAAGCCTGTTGCTCAATCCAATTCAATGAATAAAATATATTTTAAACTAACCCCACCCGAGACAGAGTTTACCTTTTTTTTCTTTGGCTTGTCAAACTTTTTTTCGGATGAAGAAAAAGAAAAAAAGTTATCCGTCCCTGACTTACATGATATGAAAAGAAATAATCTGAAACGGAAATTTCACCAGCCCCTCTCCTTGGCGTTTTTTTTTTACCCACACAGTGTATTTACATTCATTTTCTCAAGGCAGCTGCTGTAACAAGGAACAATCGACTCGTCTCTATAGCTCCATTTTTTTCCCTGTCGCTTGCGTTAATACAATATAAATTGTGACATACACATGTGCACAAATGGCAAATGCTATAAAAAATAAAACTATCACCTCGGCTTCACTTTATTATGGACTCTAAAAAATGCATATAATATAAATAATGCTCTTTTTAAACTGTTTAATAAGACTTGTGCTGTCTGTCCCCTTTTGTAAACCGTTTAACGTCGGCGATGTGTATTGCAGCTGACCGACTTTAGCGTGGGAGAGAAGCGATCTCGGCTACTTCCTCTGATGTGGCGAGAATGTGACGTAGCATTTAAACCTCTCGACAAGCAAAGCGTTAGCACCTCACAAACAGCGCAATCCGTTAGGTCTATTGAAATCAGCTCTATTCGAAAATGAATGTAGACTTTTAATTATGTTCCCCAAACGAAGTTGGGGAAGATACTGTTTTTACTCCGTTTCTTCTTATTATTTTTCTTCTTCCTGGGTACTTATTTGTCAATTAATTAATGATCTCCTAAACTACTCGTGCAATTGAGGTAAAACCTTTTTAGGTTAAGTAGGTATGTTATGTAGATTTGCCGAACGAAGGTCATTTTGCGCGCACGTGCAACATGTGAAATGACCAGTATAATGAATATAGCCGTAACTTTTTCAGTTCTTAATGAAATGCTTTGAAACTCATAATATATGAATTTCTTTACGTTTTTGAGTTTCGTATTACGGAAATGTCCGATCTATTCATAGTAATTTTTGCATGCACGAGTGATTTGGCGTTTACTATAAATAGTGTTCCAGGCGTGTTTTTGGTCATTGCGAAGTTCGTTACAAGATTTCAAGGACATACATTTCCCTTCCCATCCCCGCCCTAAGAACTATGCAATGCATTGTATTTAATCATTATATACATGTACAATTATGTTTTTGTCGATGTTTGTGTCAATTAATATAAATTGTGTTATATATTAAGTCATTAAAAGTTGATTGTTGATTATAAATGCGATCTTGTAACGAACGCACCTAACCTAAACTATTTGTTGTTATTTTTCAAACTAGTCAAGAAAAGATTTATTTTCGGAGGAGTTTACGAGGGAGAAAATAAAAGGATATATTAGTAGCATAGACAAGATGACATGGTCAAAATAGCAAGATCTCACGGACATGCACGCGCTTTGCTCTGATTGGCTGAAACTAAAGTCTCTATAATCTGTATCTTTCTTGTTTTTTGATAAAATCCTTTGAAATTTTAAACATAGTCATAAATTAGGGAGATTTACAGCCTGATATATAAGAATTATCATGAAAGCATGTGCACACCGTGTAGTAGGGCACATATGGGGTTTCTGTTAAGTAACATATGGGCTTCCAACTCCGAAGCGGTGATTTTTTGCATTTGGAAAATATATTTGTAAAAATCCGTTGCTAATGAAGTCTTCGGGGCCAAATGACATGCGCACGGGTTGTAAGAATGTATTACCTTCCAATTTAGTGCAATAGGCTGGTTGAAAACGTTACGGATTTTGCAAACACTTCTGGACAGTTCAGTCGACTGGGAAAAGTTGTGGTGTCGCTGACTTTCTTTGCTCTATAATTTTCAAAAGCGGACCTTTAAAGCTCATTGTAAGGATGGTAGATAAAGATTGATATAAAAACAATCCATGGAAACTTTTTTCACCTTTCGCAGTCTCTTTATCTGTAAGAAATATAAATTTTTGTGGCCAAATTCTAATGTGCCTAATGGGGTTTCAAGGTTTGTTAACATAGGGGGTTTCAACTCAAAGGTTTTTTTCTATGTTTAAATCTTTGCTTTCTTTCAAGAATATGGATTTCGTCCATTTAATACGAAATAAAATCGAATAGTCATATGTTAGGCAAAAAGTTTGGTTGTCACCTATGTGCAAAGATGAACAGATGTGAAAGCTCACTCAAGAGACAGGTTGCGTGTCATACACAAGCCGGGAGCATTCTTCCAAGCATAACATTTTACTGTTGAAATTCTTCATTGAAAACTCACACCTTTGTTGCGGTACCGCCAAATAATGGTATTGAAGAGTTGTGCATGAATAAAATTTGTTACTGAAAAGTGAAACCTACCCCCCTCCCCCTCCTACACAAAATATTTTTTAAAAAAATCTTTGTGTTTGTGTAGTTTTTTGGTAGGAATTTTTCTCTGACCCCTATTAAATTTTTTTTTTAAAAGGATGCTATGTCCTTGTATTCAATTGCCATAGAAAAATGCTTTGTTCCTCTTGTGCGTCTGACCAGATTCAAAATAAACCTCCTTCCCACATTTTCCTAAAGGAAACCCAGTTCCGTGTTTATGAGACGCAATGTGCCTCTATGTGAAACTGATTTATTTGATTAAACGCCTTCTTTTATGTAAACGTATTCAATGGCGTTGTACATGCAGTAACATTGTATACAAATATACATGGAAAGCAATGATTAAAAATATATAAGTTCCTAAAGAAGTGTTTTTTAAAGTTGTTTTTGAAAACATCAATAGATTTTGATTGATTAATATGCTAGTTCGTTCCATAATTTTAGATACATGTACAATGTTATTAAATTTCCTGTCGCAGATCTTTTATCTTACATTCAATAGGACTTATAACAGCCTTCGGAATTTCGGGAAAAACGCAATCGTTTATTTGAATTCTATTTTGATAAAAGTTCAATTAAATGTTTCGCCCACTGAACAGTTACACATAAATATCAGAATTTTAAATGACATCCTAGATAGATTTGATAGGTGTCCGATAGAGATTAAAGTGAGTATTCATGTATGTATATTTTTACATTCAAATTATTTCTTTTCTTTTAGAAGTCCATCGGAATTTTTATATAATTCCATTCAATATCCTATCAAACACATCAAACCTTATTACTGCATGCGCAGTAGAATGCATAGTTGGAATTATATGCATTTTCAGTCCTCTTGTAAGGCTAAGATGTGTATTGTATTAACTCATATTAATTAAAATCAGTGGAATAACTTAATCATCAAAATATAACATTTGTACCCCCCCCCCCCCCGCAATTAACATTCAATGTCACAGACGGCTTTTACGTACGTCAGGTCTGACATGCGCTAAATCCAGTAGAAAGTAAATGTATAATGAAATTTACAATTATGTAGAGATAAAACTAGAGAATGTAAATGTAAGCATTGGATTCTTACTTTTGGACTTTTGACACTCTTACAGGACCGAAGATATCAAAAAATAAGAATTTGAGGTGCTTAAAAATCTTTGCACACCAGTGAAAAACAAATCTTTTGCCTTCCATTTGGCCATTCACTTTTCCTTCGTGATGAATGAACAAGGAATCTGATCCAAAGATTTAAACATAGAAAAAACCTTTGAGTTGAAACCCCCTATGTTAACAAACCTTGAAACCCCATTAGGCACATTAGAATTTGGCCACAAAAATTTATATTTCTTACAGAAAAAAGAGACTGCGAAAGGTGAAAAAAGTTTCCATGGATTGTTTTTATATCAATCTTCATCTACCATCCTTACAATGAGCTTTAAAGGTCCGCTTTTGAAAATTATAGAGCAAAGAAAGTCAGCGACACCACAACTTTTCCCAGTCGACTGAACTGTCCAGAAGTGTTTGCAGAATCCGTAACGTTTTCAACCAGCCTATTGCACTAAATTGGAAGGTAATACATTCTTACAACCCGTGCGCATGTCATTTGGCCCCGAAGACTTCATTAGCAACGGATTTTTACAAATATATTTTCCAAATGCAAAAAATCACCGCTTCGGATTTGAAAGCCCATATGTTATTTAACCGAAACCCCATATGTGCCCTACTACACGGTGGTGCATGTACGTGTGCTTGCAAGAGCGCGCACGTACAACATGAGAAATGTCCAATATACATGTAATTGATATAGACGTAACTATTTAAATTTTTGATGAAATGCTTTGAAACTCATAATATAAGGATATATTAGAAGCTTAAACAAGAAGGCATGGTCAAAGTGGCAAGATCTCACGCGCATGCACGTGCGCTTTGCTCTGATTGGCTGAAACTAAAGTCTCAAATTACAGGAATTAGGCACAAAAAGGGATTTGGGGAGCGTTTGGGGAACATCTGTAACGGTCCCCGTTACAATTAGCACTAGTTAAATTTACGATAATTACAATGCGCGAGAAATCCGAATATAGTTTACGGACATCACCTTATGCCTAGTGTATTCCTACAGGCTTAAGTAAGAACTCTTGTGCATTCGTTTCAGAGTTTATTTGCAAAATTTGTTAATTTATAAGTATAGATTCCTAATGTGACAATTTTGTACAAGAAGTGTAACGTTTTTATCTGAATATATCTTAACCAGGATTCTTTTAAGAGGAGACTTTTCTTATACTCTGTCTGAGTAAAATGATTTGGCGATAATAATTTTCCTTAACTCTTCCTGAGTAAAATGATTCTGTATATATAATAAGAAGACAACTATCAGAGATTTTTCTGGGTGCTATGTTTCAATAACTAAATATGACTCACGCGTCACCGCGTATTCTTGGTATAAAGGTTCCTATTGATATGGTGAATCAGGCACCTCGATCTGAAAAGATTTACTACCTCCTGACATACAAATTAATTTCCCGAATACCACTACCGCTGTTGAGCTTAATATTCAAATTCCTACACTATAGCCTTATTTCTTAAGTTACTTCTTCAATAATTACGTGTGCCTTAAGTCTTCTCCCCGCAGACTTCACAACTCTCTTTAGCTGCCCGCTGCACTGATTTATATACCCTTTGGGAATCTATTTCCGTGGGAAGTAAGGTTATTCTATTTCATAGGTGTTTTCTATAATGTTTCACTACCCATGCCTTTGATATCGTGCGTCCCGCACGCTATACCATTTTTTTTCCTTTTTTAAAAAAAAAAAAATGTTTTAACAAGATATCGTTAATGTAACTATCTATTACATCTGCATATTAAAACATGCACTAGACCAAAAAAAAACATCTACATTTTCTTGTGACCTTACACTAAAAATTGTAATCATATTCGTATTCAGAATGCCAAGCAGCCCTTTTTTTTGTCTATGACCCGAATTATAGCTAATTCTATTTCATTCAATTCTGATTTCCTAACATTTCCATATGAGATTTATCAATGCCAATTTCAACAGCAGTGTCCTGACCTTGATCCTTTGAAAATTAACTCTTCTGTCAATCTCTGAGGACCTGGGTCCCATATGATCTTAACATGTACAATAAGTGTTTTTGTTTCTTTTTCTTTTCTTATTTTGAAAATAACATCAGGGTGCTGTTTTACAATGAAGAAACTCAGAAAAGAAGTTTTGCTGATTTCCCAATTCCTTTCTGTGGGAAATATAGGAACACTTTTACGCCTTCTTAAAAATTCTTTTTCACCACATTCTGATCGTGGAATCTCTTTTGGTGAAACTTAGATTGCTCTGTGATTTTGCGCGTGTTTGCATGCGCTCCTTCCAAGGTTTTTCGTAGTTCCTATACCTAATCATGTACATTGGTAGGCTCCAATCCGTTTGGAATTTTGTACATGATGTTAATTGGGGAGCCGTCTCTCTTCCCAACATTAACATATAACCCGTACTTTCATGCAGAGAGGATCGGTAAGCCATTAGAACATATGGTAATTTCTTATCCCAATCTTGCTGGAAATAAGACATACGCGCTCATGAAAGTCGCTAACTTGTTTTCTTTCACTTCAGAATGTTCGAGGTTCTGTTAAACCTTTCCACCATGCCGTCTGACTTTTTGGTTCCATATTTTTCAGAGGATATGCCGAGCTGTCCACTTATATATAAAATAATGAGATATTACGATAATATACTAACTTGTTGCCAGATTCAGTCTCTGGAAGGGTACTCATTATGTCACTATTTACAAGTTCCATAGGATAACCAGTTTGTTCAGTTTGCATACGAGCCTTCCAAGAAGAGTAGACTTTTCTTTTACGGCACTGAGGACATCCTGTTACATAAATTCGGAGTCTGCTTGTAAACCTGACCAGTAAAACTTTTCCTTAATTTAGCTCGAGTCTTTGCAACACCAAAATTTTAGCATCATGACATTCTCTAAGTATCTCTTTTCTTTCAGTCTAGCCGTCTACATGTATATTCTGCGACAGGACTGCACCAAGAATAAAAGGCAATGTGAAGTTTGGATATGCCAATATCGTTGTACATGTATATTCTCAGACGTCCACTTGAACCCTCTTCCTTTTTCACAGAAACAAAGACTTTGCAATGCTGCACCGTAAAGTATATTATATAAAAGGCAATGAGAAGTTTGGCATCATTTTTTTCTTTTAAAAATATGCCAATATCAGAGCCGTTGTCAAACACGATTTCAGTCTATCATAAGCATTTTGACAATCAGACGTCCACTTGAACCCTCTTCCTTTTTCAGTTACTGAGTAGTCGAAACAAAGACTTTGCAATGCTAGAAAAACGTTCATCAAAATAAAATCGATACACAGAATTAGCTGTATATTAAATCATTTTGAAAGAATTTCACAGAAATTTCCGTAATAGCTGTAGGAGGAGTAGCATTTTGAAACAATTTCACAGAAATTTCTATTTTTGTATAAGCCTATAACAGATTGTACTTTAAGTTTATTAACATCAATCGGCATCGGTCACATTATTGCCTAATAAATACATTTATGCATAAAAGATATCAGAAATTTGTGCATGCATCATTTTTTTCTTTTAAAAATCATTTGGTTTGTTTTTTCTGCATTGCATTTTTGTACATTTTGAAAGAACCGAAAATTTATATTCACAAAAACCGTACACAGAATTATGTATCATGACTTGTGTCGACCAAAACTGTAGGAGGAGTAGCATTTTGAAAAATGCCATAAGTCGTTTAAAAAATGTCACACATTTCTAAATAAAAAGCAATTATCCACATTTAAATTACAATAAAACTAACCCAAAGACATATTATTATTTTTTACAAACATTTATTTCAAATCATCTCTATGTTAAACGACCAAAAAGAAATAAACCATTTCAATATATACAAACAAGTATATACCACTTTATAAATCTGATCAGTTGACTTAGCACCGATGATTCTGAACAGTTACTGTAAGATACATTTGATCTTACGTTATAATTATTACAGATAGCGATCAAAATTGAAATATCAAATGTTTTCTTTCACTTCAGAATGTTCGAGGTATCTGGAAAATGGTATGATTAACGTGGATATAGATAAAGTGTTTACCCCTGGAGTAACCAGGACAGTCAGTTGTAATGATGGCTTTGTTGCAGTATCTGGACAAATTAACGCAACATGCAACCCTAATTTTCAAACAGTTGTTTCCGATACTTGCCGTGAAGGTATCTTTTATAAGTATACTGTGATTCGGTTATTCAATTTGCACCTCACCTTATGTTTGTAAGAAAGTAATTTGGAATATACAGGGTTAGAAAACATATTATTGCATTTAAACATGTAAATATCCAAACTTTGAAAATGAGAAGTGATTTACAGTATTCTTATGTAAATTTTAGTCCTGCGAAATATCACGGTTGGCAAGCCTACAGAACAGATATCAACCTTATGGAAGTACGAATCTGGTTTAGCGGTGGATGGAATTAGAGACACTGATATTGACGCTCTCTCCTGTTCGCATACAGATGTCTCTGATGATAATCCGTGGTGGAGAGTTGACCTTCTAAAGGTTTACTTCATTGTTACTGTAAGAATGCTCAACCGGGGAATGGATCGATATGGAATAGGTAAGTTTGAGGTCCTTGTCAAGAATTTTCACTAATATTGTGATGCCACCACCTGGCGGTGGAGGGCTCGACACTTAGGGCCATTGATCATGAATAGCGAGGGATCATTTTCGTGCCAGTACCTCGACACGGGACCGCGTTTTAAAGGGTCTTATCTGTGTAAGACCGGTCTCCATGTCCCGAAGTTGGATTACAAGCCGCGACTTAAATTGATACGTAATTACAAAAGAGTCAAAACCACTAGCTTGCTATATTTTCAACTAAATATCAACTTATTCATATTTAATGAGAGCAAAATTAAACCTTTAATTTACTTTGCCATATTGGAACACTTAATTATCATTTACTATGTCGCACGTACACGTATGAGATCGAACAAGGCTGACAGGTACCTTTTGAAGTACATGTAGTAGTAATATAGTGGGACACAAAATAAAAATGGATAATTTTTCGGCTCGTCATTTCCACAAAAAGGAAGGTTTTTTTCGGTACCGCGCCGAGGGTTTCTTTTTTTGGCCTTTTTTTGGGGGGGGGGGTCCTCTTATTTGGGTGTTATTTGAGGAGGCTGGGGATCAACAAATTAACCACCACATATAACTTAAATTTTTAGAGATGATATCTATATAACTGTAACTATCATTTGGCAAAAAAAAAATCGTACATATTTGTTTTAAAATTTGATCATTTTTGTGTATCTATAAATGGAGCTCTTCTTCTAAAGGAGGTCGAAATAGTCTAAAAATGGCCACGAACACCCAGCCCCTTTAACTGTTATTAGCTATCACTCTTGACCATGACTTTTGACATGCCCGAAGGCAGGTGGGTTTATTTCTTTGTTTTTACATTTGCAAAAATTTTTCTTAGATGACCCTTTTGAAGAGAAGAGATGTTCAATTCTGTATGTACGAGGGGTGATCAAAAAGTTCGCGAACTATCTCTATATTTAGAAAACCACAATTCAGATCAGAATGAAATTCGGCACACATAGAGTCCTACACATGCACTGTAAATAGCATATGTAATGGAACGTTTTGCCCCGTGTTTGTGACGTCACAATGTGAAAATGACGTCATAAGGTATATAACGTGACAAAAAATGGCTGACTCAGTCGTATTCGAGAAACGAACGGCTGTAAAGTTAAACATATATCTTTGAAATTCCTTTGCAGAAGTTTATAATAATTTGTTCACGGTTTATGAAGACAAAAGGCTAGCCAAAAGTTTTGTCATTAATTGGATTGATTGTTTAAGTGAAGGAAGGGAGATGTTTAAAAATGATGTTTGTTCTGTTGCCCGGGGAAAGCAAACTGGGAAAGAGACGTGTCCTTTGTTAAGCAATTTGATATGAAAGATCGCCAATTTACAGATTGAAAAGTAAATGAATATCTTTACAATAATATAATTATTCAAACCCTAAAATATCGTTTTCTTGAGACTTTCAACATATCAGATATGATAAAGTGAAGGCATCCATACTTTATCCACATGGAATAAACGACGCTCAAAAGACAGATGACTTGGGTTTTGATGGTCACCATGCTCATTCTGCAAAATGATATCATTATCCATCCATACTGTTGCGGAAATTAGGCTATTTCTGACAATTGGACTGTTTTTGTTGTAAAAAATAACTTGCATGGTAAGAAATATAAGAGTCGGAAAAAAGTTTATGCTTCTGCGACAGAACGCTAAGGAGTATGTCACGTGACCGCCTATATCACGTGATCCGCGCAAGGGCAGAATAGTTGCAGATACCCATTAAAATCGGAGAGAGCTACTGTAAAAAGAAATTCAACACTAAAACCCCATATCATTTCTTTTTTGGAAGTTATTCAATTAGTTCGCGAACTTTTTGATCACCCCTCGTATAGTACTAGTTTGGAGGTCAGAGGTCATAGCGCGACCAAACCACACGGCGAGATGATACAGTACCAACCAGACCCAACCTGACACTAAGCAGTCCAAGAGCAGTCCCGGAGACTGCATTATGGGACTGCTAATTATATATAAACCAGAGCTGTTACACAGCGGTCCCAGAGTAGTGCCACACCTGTCCCATTGGACGGGGTTTATTAACAGGCGCGGGTCCAGGAATTTTACTCGGGGGGGGGGGGGGGGGGGCACTCCAGTGAAAAAAAAATCCAACCCAGAAATTTGACAAGAAAAATCAAAAAAAAAAACAAACAAAAAACCAAAAAAAAACCTAAAAACGTGAAAATCCTATTTCGGGGGGGGGGGGGGGGGGGGGGTAGTCGTTTACTTCCAAATCTTCTTCATACCTATGACTTTTCATACCAACTTAGCCATATCCAAGTTTTTGAGGGGGGGGGGGGGAATCTGCGTTTTCTAAGGAGGGGGGGGGTCCAGGGTCACTTTTTACTTGGTTTAGTGGTCCGAATCCCCCCCCCCCCCCCAGATCCGCGCATGAGTAATTTAAAGGGCGGAGCTAACTGGGATATGAGATTTCCAATAAACAATGGAAGTATAACAGGCAGTTGAAATTATTCTGAGTAGTATGCCAGGAATCCTTACATGTATGCGAAGGTCATATATAAACAGTACACGCATAGAAACAATTTGAATTTAAATATTTATTGAAGGAAAAAGGTTTTTACACCTACATGACTGTATGAATTACACTAAACATGAATATTTAATCACAATTATCTGGTATATTAATAATTCAATATCTTTATTTTATCTGATTGAACCGGTTCCCATATTTATTTTTATATAGAAAATTAAACTTGAATTGATTATTGTCAACCAGAATTAGTTTTAAATAGATCTTGTCATAATAGAACATGGCCGAGTATATTGCTTGTGAATTGGGAACAAAAATTATGAATGTCCTGGTCCCTGCCCCCCTGGGGCCTAAGGGATGGGGCCAAAACCACTAAAATTAATGAAATCTTTAAAAATCTTCTTCTTTACTCTTGGACATCAAGCATTCAAACTTTTTTGGTGGTTGTAATAAGCATTGAGTCCTCTACCAAAATTGTGAAATTCATGGCCCTGGCATCAGGGGTTCTAGTGCTACAGGGGACTAAATAGATTATATAGTGACAATTCATAATTTCTTTGAAAATCTTCTTCTCTCTCCTGCGCATTAAATAAACTAAATAAGAACATGTACATAGTTATGTTGAATAAGGTTGCCTCTTCCAAAATTGTGAATTTCATGGCCCCTGGGTCAGGGGTTCTTAAGTTCTAGGGCGGGGCTATATAGATTATATAGTTAAAACGCATTATTTCTTTGAAAATCTTCTTTGCTCCTGGGTAGTTAATAAACAAAGCAATTTTTAAAACATTGTTAGGTTGAATAAGGTTGCCTCTTCTAATATTGTGAATTTCATGGCCCTAGGGTTAGGGGTTCTGGTATAAGGGCAGGACTCTGTTAATTATATAGTGAAATGCATAAATTCTTTGAAAATTTTCTCCTCTGCTCCTGGGTATTAAACAAACTAACCAAGTATATAATTATGGAGGAGGTAAGAGGTCATCGAGCCGGAAAGTCGATCATAAAAGGGCTCTCTTGAAAATTCGTAAAATGTGTTATTTCAACTATTTAAAGTGAGTAGGGAAAGTTTCTGCATTATTCTGGGGGTATACCATTGAGTATGTAAAAATATCTAAATACCTTTGTTATTCGTTTAAGTGCATTTGTCTATTTTTACGTTTTCTAACCCATGTAGCCAGTGAGGACAACTCACCCGTGAACACCTGAGAACATTGTCACAAATGTTATTATAGTTGTATGATAGTAGCTTACAGGCCAACTATAGAATGCATGTGGAGATAAATAACGTGTGTTTCTTGTGCTAATGTTCTTCTGTGTATTGGTTGTGTTTCCCGGAAAAAAATGTCTGAAATGTCTGAAACTACTAAACTCTTAGAGGAAACTCGAGCCATTGTATATGAAGAACAAATTCGTACATTAAGGACTTTAGAGATTCCCTGTATCATTTGGCGGTCGTTGCAGCCAATGGAAAGGCATCGGTCTATAAAACATATAAACATAATTAAGAAAGAAATGTTTCCGTTCATTTTTAGCTCACCAGAGTCGAAGGCTCAAGTGAGCTTTCCTGTTCAAAATTTGTCCGTTGTCTGTCGTTCTTGTTATTAATTATTATCTTTTCATTTTCATCATCTTCTCAAGAACCACTGGGCCAATTCCCACCAAACTTGCCACAAAGTATCCTTAGGTGAAGGGGATTCAGGTTTGTTTAAATGAAGGGCCACACCCTCTTCCATGGGGAGGTAATTATGAATTTGTGAATAATTAATTTTATCTTCTTAATCGTCTTCTCAAGAACCACTAGTCCAGAAAAGATGAAACTCCTGTGGAATCATCCTCAGGTAGTGTAGATTCAATTTTGTTCAAATCATGACCCCCAGGTGTAGGGTGGGGCCACGATCGGGTATCAACGTTCAACATAGGAATACACAGGAAGGATCTTTGAAAATCTTCTCTAGAACGACTAGGCCAGGAAAGATGACTCATGTTGAATCATCCTCAGGTAGCGAAGATTCGAAGATTCCAAATTTCTTCAAATCATGACCCACAGGGGTAGGTTTGGGCCACAATGTGGTATCAAAGTTTAACATAAAAACACATAGGAACCAGAAGTCTCTGTCGAGACTGAAGCTCTACTGGTTTGTACTTATAGCAAAGGAAGAGGAAAGTACTTAAGCAGTTGGGAATTGAAACTTTACACAGGCAAAAAAGAGAATAATGATCCTTGAATAAGTCTCTTTATGTTCTTAGTGTAGTCTACTTGCAAGCCACATTATATTATAATCAGACTAAAACTGTATTTGAAGTAGCAAATTTGAGAGTAACAGAAATTGCTATCTTTATTAACCAAGGTAATAATGTTCATTGAAGTCAAAAACGGATATAAAGAATTATGTACCTTAGTGTAGTCTACTTGAGTGCCAAGTTATATTGAAATCATACCAAAACTGTAGGAGGAATAGCATTTTGAAAGAATTTCACAGAAATTTCTATTTTTAGTAACAACACCAACACCGTTCGTCGAAATCAAAAACCGATATACAGAATCATGTATCTTAGTGTAGTCTACTTATATGCCAAGTTATATTGAAATCAGACCAAAACTGTAGGTGGAGTAGCATTTTGAAAGAATTTCACAGAAATTTCTATTTTTAGTAACAACGCCAACACCGTTCGTCGAAATCAAAAACCAATACACAGAAATATGTACCTTAGTGTAGTCTACTTGAGTGCCAAGTTATATTGAAATCATACCAAAACTGTAGGAGGAATAGCATTTTGAAAGAATTTCAAAGAAATTTCTATTTTTAGTAACAACACCAACACCGTTCGTCGAAATCAAAAACCGATACACAGAATTATGTATCTTAGTGTAGTCTACTTATATGCCAAGTTATATTGAAATCAGACCAAAACTGTAGGTGGAGTAGCATTTTGAAAGAATTTCACAGAAATTTCTATTTTTAGTAACAACGGCAACACCGTTCGTCGAAATCAAAAACCAATACATAGAAATATGTATCTTAGTGTAGTCTACTTGTGTGCCAAGTTATATTGAAGTCAGACCAAAACTGTAGGAGGAGTAGCATTTTGAAAGAATTTCACAGAAATTTCTATTTTTAGTAACAACGCCAACATCGTTCGTCGAAATCAAAAACCGATACACAGAATTATGTATCTTAGTGTAGTCTACTTGTGTGCCAAGTTATATTGAAATCAGACCAAATTTGTAGGAGGAGTAGCATTTTGAAAGAATAGCACAGAAATTTCTATTTTTAGTAACAACGCCAACACCGTTCGTCGAAATCAAAAACCGATACACAGAATTATGTATCTTAGTGTAATCTACTTATATGCCAAGTTATATTGAAATCAGATCAAAACTGTAGGAGGAGTAGCATTTTGATAAAATTGTTTACAGACAGACAGACAGACAGACAGACGGACGGACGCCGGACGCATTACTATCGCATAAGCTCTTCTGTGGTCCTTTTCACAAAAAATCTTACGACTAAGACTAAAATTTCACCACTCTGTAATTTTTTATTAGATAAAAATATATTTTTTCTAAATAATTAATGAAAATGCAATCATAAAATATCAATATAATGTAACAGAAAAATAAGATTTTCGCAGCTAATATATTGCTGTAGGAAGGGGGAAAGTTTTAGTCTTAGTCGTAAGATTCTTTGTGAAAAGGGCAGCAGGTCTCTGACCAGTAGAGCTAAAAATCTTAAAAACATTTTTTTTTCAAGAACTGCAAAGCCGTGTTTGGTCATAGTTATATTTAAGTATCCTCTGAGAGTGTAGATTCAAGGTTGTTCAAATCATGAACTTAACAAGCGGTGGGGGGGGGGGGGGGGGGGCACAATGTGGGATTAAAGTTAAAGAAAGGAAAACTTAGGGAAAATCTTCTCAAGGATCTGATTTCCCTATATTTAGGACCTTTTAAAATAAGTGATTTAAGGTCCTCATTTCATGTATTAACTATATTTACGTCACCTGTAACAACGTATCCAGCAGAACTATAGTTATATGGCGAAGAACATGAACACGATGGAGGATTATGTTTCAGATACTCGGTATCCAGGCCATGTAAAGTTTTTTTGTAATTGAAAAATTTGGAAGCAATGGTCCATGTATATTTGTGTAGTGTTGATTCAAGTTTATTCAAATCATTACCCCTTTGGCAAGGGTGGGGCCACAATAGGTGACCAAGTTTTTACGTAGGAATGCATGGTAAAAATAGGTAAAATTCTTCAAAAAGCCATCATGATGATTGATCATCAATTTAAAAGCATAAAAAAAGTAATGTACATTTGAAATTCAGAAGAATACTCAGAGGAGCCATAAAGTGGACAAAGGAATACAAAGGCTATAGCAATAAAAAAAATTATCCTATAAGCAACGAAACCATAATGTGTCACAAAAGCATTCTAAGGAAGTGTTGATTTAAGTTTGTTGAAATACCTCAGAACCTACATTTATAATACATTTAAAGCATTTCCATACGTTATATTTTAATGACTCTATACAAAACATAATTTTGTATACCCCCGGATCGATAAAATCGGTAAATTGTTTTTATGCTGTCTTTCTGTTTTTCAACTTTAACCTAGCCAATAACTATTGAGTGGGTGGGGCTATGACGTTTATATTTCGCATTAGACACAATTTTCGTAAAAGACAAACAGTTTAGAAACGCAGAGAAACTGTTACAAGGATATGTACATATAGAGAGTTTTCGATGGACCTTTTAGCAAAAGTTACCTCCCGTTGGCCGCCATACTGGAGGTCCAAATGCTCATATTCCTTCATTGTTCAACCAATTTAGGAATCATTATTTTTCTGAAGTATATAAATTTTTGGAAGCCTCCTTTATTTAAAAAAATTATTTAATAAATATTTTCCACCAAATATTGCTGCTATATTTTCTTAAACTTGGTACATGTAAGACAAAGAGGAAAAGTCACCGAGTCGACCTCCAATATGGCGGAGTTGAAAAAAAACCTGAAGCAAGTAAAAAATCAATATTTTGCTTCATAATTATGATTGTTTCTTCTGCAAGCTGATGCAGATAAAATTCCTATGTCAATCAGCTTGCACAAAACCTAGCTTACAGTCTCTTAGTTCCGGGCCATGGAAAAATTGACCATTATGCTGTCTGACGCTCGTGGCGTCAGGCAATACGTCCGTATTGTGTACATTCAATTCTCCAGATAACGTTTAAATTTTTTTTTCAAATTTTCCCCATTTTTGTATAAGACCTTTGTCCAATAAGGTTGCTATTTATAATAAAACGAAGTACTACAGTATTTCATTAGAAAAAATATGACAGGTTTTGTAAATATTTGGAAAGGGCACACATCGGGTCCGAAAAGAATTGTTTTAAATATTATGTATCTGATTGGAGCTTTAGTTAAAAATGTCTAATTTTTATTTCTTTACCGCTCGTATTCGTTTCGTTAATATATATTTTCAATTTTTGTTCTAAACCAAATCTCAATCCTTAACATTCTTTATAAAGTTGAAATTCTTACCATGTTTCAAGATTTCTCTACAATCAAAAACGTTTATATTTTGCTGTTTTCTTTTTTTGAATATATACAGATGTGTCTGATCGCCTTCGTAATGTTTCCATCAGAACCGGAGAGACCGTGTCAAATATCTCAACACTCTGTGGTTTCTATGCTGGTCCTGGAACTCTTGGTGAACTGGTCACTATTGATTGCCCGCCCTCCACTACTGGACGCTACGTTGAAATCGCCTTGATCACCGAAATTTTGAGCCTTTGTGAAGTTGACGTTTTTGTTGCTTCAGTATAAAGGGCCAATTAATTGACAATTTTTTTAATTACTCTACATGACAGATGAAGAAAATAGCGTTTGAAATATGTATCAGAATTTGATAGAAAGACATCGGTCATTCAAATGGTTTGATTGTATATTTATTGCTTAAACAGGCTCATCATACCACTCTCTGATGAAATACTACACAAAAAAATAAACCTCCATTGTGTCGTGGCTGTTTTCTGCTAGGGACAAATTGTATAGGTTCGCTTTATTATTTTATAGCCTGGCACTATCACATTACTGTATCTTGTTTTGTGTATAGTTTTTAAAAATGATTTTTTAAGTTTTTAATTACATTCTCTATAAGTTTTTGTCTTTTAAAAAAAAAATATGCTTAAACGTTCCTTAGTGTTTTGAGTCAAGGGAACTCTTGCAATTGAATCTATATTCCAATTATTTTTTAGTTTTGAATTTTCATTTCTTATAAACATTTTCCATTCAATTGTCACTTGTTTTTTTTTATTTCATAGATTTTATTTTTGCTTTAAATTACATTAACAGACTGTACAATATATTACTTATGTAGTTTACATTCAATACATACTTTCAATTCTTCTCCCTAGTAATTCATATCATACAATGAATACAATCCCTCTTTGGTAAGTACAAATACATGTTCATTTCAAAAAGCTGCAAAAAATATATGACATTCATGTATTATATAAATCTTCACTGTGAAAGCTTTATCTGCAAAGAAGTAAACCAGAAGTCTCTGTCGAGACTGTAGCTCTACTGGTTTGTACTTATAACAAAGGATGAGAAAAGAAGCCATTGTCATTAGACCAAAACTGTAGAAGGAGTAGCATTTTAAAGGAATTTCACAGACATTTCTATTTTTAGTAACAATGGCAACACCATTCATCGAAATCAAAAACCGATGCACTATTTTAATATGTGTATTAGTGTAGTCTACTTGTGTGCCAAGTAATATTGAAATAAGACCAAAACTGAAGACAAAAGTAGAAATAGTAGCGTTTAAAAGGAATTTCATAGAAAATTCTATTTTTAGTAACCATGGCAACACCGTTTATCGAAATAAAAAAAAATGCACTATTTTATGTATCTTAGTGTAGTCTACTTCTGTGCCAAGTTATATTGAAATCAGATTAAAACTGTAGGAGGAGTAGCGTTTTAAAGGAATTTCACAGAAAATTCTATTTTTAGTTACCACAGCAACACCGTTCATTGAAATCAAAAACCGATTCATTATTTATGCATCTTAGTGTAATCTACTTGTTTGCCAAGTTATATTGAAATCAGATCAAAACTTGAGGAAAAGTAGCATTTTAAAGGAATTTCTCAGAAAATTCTATTTTTAGTAACAATGGCAACACCGTTCATGGAATTCAAAAACCGATGCACTATTTTATGTATATTAGTGTAGTCTACTTGTGTGCCAAGTTATACTGAAATCAGACCCAAACTGTAGGAGGAGTAGCGTTTTAAAGGAATTTTACAGAAAATTCTATTTTTAGTAACCATGGCAACACTGTTCATTGAAA
The DNA here is from genome assembly GCF_032062105.1 of Saccostrea cuccullata. Lineage (NCBI taxonomy): Eukaryota > Metazoa > Mollusca > Bivalvia > Ostreida > Ostreidae > Saccostrea > Saccostrea cuccullata. Next base: position 53,662 of record NW_026919566.1, read on the forward strand.
TAAAAAACCGATGCACTATTTTTTGTATCTTAGTGTAGTCTACTTGTGTGCCAAGTTATATTGAAATCAGATCCAAACTGTAGGAGGAGTAGCGTTTTAAAGGAATTTCACAGAAAATTCTATTTTTAGTTACCATGGCAACATCGTTCATCGAAATCAAAATCCGATGCACTATTTTATGTATCTTAGTGTAGTCTACTTGTGTGCCAAGTTATACTGAAATCAGACCAAAACTGTAGAAGGAGTAGCGTTTTGAAAAATTGTTTACAGACAGACGGACAGACAGACGGACAGACAGACAGACAGACAGACAGACAGACGGACGGACGCCGGACGCATTACTATCGCATAAGCTCTTCTGGTCTCTGACCAGTAGAGCTAAAAAAGGGGGGAGGGGTGGAGGAGGGTAAACACACAAAAAAAATTAGTTAAGTTGGGGGGGGGGATATTCATTATTTTAACATAATTGTACATTTGAATATAAATTCGGAAAAATAAATACAATGCATTATAGCATATCACAAATAATTTCCCAGTATTTTTCATATTCTGAAAAGAAAATGGGCGCTTTAGATGGCGATTCGGCAGGAATAGTGGCTCATAAAAAGAATTAAAAAAAATACCATTGATTTATACATTTTTTCAAAACCTAGCCTATTACTGTGTTGTTGGTAAATGTAAAATGGGCAAATATTCATTTAAATATGTTTTATTTTATTTTAATATGCACCTTAATATAGCCGTAGGAGTAAAATGATGAAAAAATCGACTCTTTTATAGCCGTTTTTCATTAATTTCGTTGTTTCTGGGTCTTCTCTCCATGAATTTTAAATGTGTTATCAGTGTATTTTTAACCGTAAAATTTTTTTCCAGTTGTTTGAAAAATGGAGAGACGACCCAGAAATACTAAAATCTAAACTTTTTACATTAATTTTCTGGTAGAAAATTGACAAAGTCCAAATGTATAGGGCTTTGGCTTTAAATAATGATTTAAATACAAGCTATGTATAGTGTTCCGCGGTAGCTACATTGGTTTGTCGCTGGATTCGAGCCATATCGAAGCAGTAGCTTAGGTTCGAATACAGGGATTTCTTTTATTTTATTTTTCTTTGAGCTTGAAATTTTTGAATTTTAAATACTCCTTGAATAAAGTTGCAAATTATGTTTTATAAATTATTTTACATTGTTTTATATTTCATTGCGTTTACATTTTGTCTTTTATAGTGCTAACGTTCTCAAATGGAAATAAACATACATGAACCTGTAACTACAAAGTTACACCTGATGAAAAAATATTGATATATTAAAAAAACTAGCAACTTCAATCGTTCTGTTACATTCAATATTTTAGTGCATTTGAAAACTGAGCACAAAAATTATTAAGTGTTAGACTTCTATTACAGTGTATATTCTATTACAATCATGTAAATGTACAGCTGATGTATCCAGCATACTATATATTAGATAATTTATCTTTCTTGACACCTTATAATTGAAAAAATTATTTACAAATAAACAAACATAAGACAGAAATCCAATCCCATGCAGTTTCTATAAGATGTATAAGATACGCATTGAAACTACATGGTGCTTGGACATTTAAATCTGAATTGTTTCGTGTCAATGATTCCTGCCGACTGCCCATCTAGTGCGCCCACTTTCTTTACATTTTCTTTCAGGTATTATAGCTTTTTCAACTAATATTCTATCTATACTATTTTTTTCTAGCGTTGCAATACTTAATTTAAATACATTTTAAAACCTACTGGCAAAAATAAATTGTTTAACAGGAAGTTTTATTATATTGTGTATTCTAAACATGTTTGTACTGTTGAGTTTCCCAAACAGTATATCCTGTCTATCAAAATTAATAATAATAAACACCATATTTTTTTTACACAGAAATACTCAAAAATAAATGTTTAATTGTTTCAACTTCTTGTTTACATAATGGACAAACAAGTGAATCAATTAGTTTAAGTTTATAATTGTATTTATTTGTTGCAATATTCCTGTGCAGAATTTGATATTGCATCCACTGGAATTTTGCCCTTTTTTGTGACTTCAAATGGTAGTTCAAATATATTATTCCATTCTAACTCGCCAATTCTTAATGGATTCCCCAAAATTAAAAAAAAAATCTTATGTTTGATAAACTTCCATGATATAGTGTCAAAAAACTTTTTAAAAAGTCAATTATCATTAATAAGCTTGGAATCTGTATATTCATTATTTTATTCAACAGGATTTTCAATCGTTCAGCATTACAGCCTGAGGCTATTTCATAAATCACATTCAACAAACTGGTTGGGCGATAGTTTTATAAGAATTGTTTTAGTTTTCTGTTTGGGTGTGCAAGTTATTATGCCTAACTTATTTGATTCAGTAAAATGTGATAATTCATATGAGTTGTCTAGTGCTCTTGTAATGATGGCACTTACGAATATGAAAAATGAGAAAAGCCCTGGACGAGATGGTTTCACCTGCGAATTTTTCACTTTTTTTTGGCAGGACATACGAGGGTTGTCCCAAAAAGTCGTAGACAATGTTTATAACTTTTTAAACATGCAACCAATACTAACAAAATTTTGCATAGATATAATATAATCAATGCTCTTTAAAATTGTAGATTTTTAAATATACATCTTTCATATTAATAATATTAGGACGATTTAAATGGTGGCCGATAAGGTCTGTCGGTGCACGGAGAAAATTCGGAAAAATTTACGCATATAACTATTACATTTGCTTTTATTAGGTCACCTGAGTAACTCAGGTGACCTATTGCTATCTGTTTTTGTCCGTCGTCGTCCGTCGTGTGTTAACATTTGAACATTTTCAGCTTCTTCTCTGAAACCACTGAACCAATTTCAACCAAATTTGGTATACAGCATCTATGGGTGAAGGGGAACATAAATTGTGAATTTCATGGTCCCTGCCCCCCTGGGGCCTGGGGGTGGGGCCAAAACCACTAGAATTATTGCAATCTTTAAAAATCTTCTCCTTTACTCCTGGACATCAAGTAGGCACACTGTTGGCATGAATGTATTGAGCATTGAGTCCTCTTCCAAAATTTTGAAATTCATGGCCCCAGGGTCAGGGTTTCTAGTGCTATGGCGGGGCTATATAGATTATATAGTAAAAATGCATTATTTCTTTTAAAATCTTCTCTGCTCCTGGGTATTAAATAAACTAACTAAGTACATAGTTATGATGAGCAAGAGTGCCTCTTCCAAAACTGTGAATTTTATGGCCCCAGCGATAATTCTTTAAAGTGATGATGTCATGATGACTTCAGTAGCACTTTGTTACTCAGATCAACCTCTGAGTATTAATTAATAGAGTAAGCATGCTAAGTTTATAATTATGCTAAGCAATGGTGCCTCTTTCAAAATTATGAATTGTAAATTTCATGGCCTCTTGTTTAAAACACGAACCAAAGTTATTTGTTTGAAAGTTGTTACACGATACTCAGGTGACCTATAAGGCCCGTGGGCCTCTTGTTTCTTTAGTACTATTTAAAACATTGAACTCAAATTTAAATCAGTGAAATCAGAATCAAAATCTTAATAAGATGTCAAACTTTCATATAAATAGCATTGGAAACAAACGATTGGTGTCATGATTTTCAAGGTGTTGTTGGAATTGAGTTTGAAAATGACGTCGTCAAACGCGTAACCGGCGCACGGATATATAATAAATACTTTTGAATAAGGTTTGTATACATCATAGACAGGAAAAAAGAGTACAGAAGTGACATTACACAGTAGATTTTAATAGGGGAGTTATTTTTAATTGGCGTGAGATTCAATGAGAGTTTTTCCTCTATACCAAAAATAGTAACAGCATGTAAGAAGTAAAGTACATAGGGGCTTGTCTTCCGGATTGTTAAATGTAAAATAAATTTGATTGTTAAATGTAAAATAAATTCTAAAAATTTTGAATCTTCTTTAAATACACTTAAAAGTTGTTAAAATAAAGATCCTGACACTTTTCAGGCAAGAAAAACCACGTTTAAAAAAGACGTACCACACCTATATACATGGGTGTTGCTAAAACGCGGAACGGAAAACGGAACGGAAAGCGGAACGGAACGGAAAACGGAAAATTTATGTTAAACAAATAGCCTAGATTCGATATAAATTAGATATAAAAGCAACATTCTTTATATAAAAGTCATATCTTATACAAAGTTATGGTAAACACTGGCTCGTGTGCATGCAATGGTCTATAAAATACATGTGCATACTTTCTAGACTCAAATTTTGAGTATCCATCGTATCGTACTTTTTTTTTCCTTTTTGGGAGTTGATTATATCAACGAGTCTATGTCAGTGGGCCAAGACAGGAAGTGCAACTGACAAACAGCCGCCAAGGAAAATGATCATTGCGAATAAGAAAATAGTTCCTCATTAAACTTACAATAAAGGAATTATAATTCTTGACAATGTAGTCCACAATCACTGTATTCAACTTTAGTCTGTCATTTTCATTTCTTCTTAAGCATCTGTCACCTAAATAATCATACCGATTCCGATATGCATTCATACATTGTGCAAGTATTCTAATTTTAAGACAGGAAATTCCCTACTAACAAAGCTTCTGCAATATGATGAGAAAACATGATGGTATTCTGGTGGTTAAAAACAGAAAAAAGTTTTGATACAGTATAATGTACATAGACAATAAAATAGTGGGCTTAATAATCAGATGTACTATAAAAGTTAAGGTCAAATTGGAATACAGAGAACAAAACTTCATGTCTAGCCTAGCCGTTTTGTTTACAATGCATGTGTATGGAAAAACCCCTACATAAACAAATACATGGGCGCAGACATTTTGGACACCCAAAGTTGTGCGGAGGAGAAAATGCTACCTGGCGCGTGATTGGTCAATAAGAGAAAAGACTTGTTATGTATTTGACAAGTGAAATAAAGTTGATAAAAATCTCATATCAAGACTTGGGTTTCTTTGAGATATATAGGAGTAACAGGTAAAAATTTGAAGGGAGGGGTGCTCTTTGGTTAGAGATTTTCAGTTGGTGTCAAACGCACCTTGTTGTAAACAAATGGAAATTGAAAGTAAAAGTGCCGCGTGACCATATATTTTTTCTGGCATGTTTTGTTTTCCAATATCTCGAACTTTCACGACAAAAAGGTCATTTGCCCGAAATTCAATATATGTATCAGTGAGAGGGGCTCACGTTTGTATGGAAGTCTATGGGAAAACATTTGGTGGTGTTTGTCCTATAGAAAAGGTATGATTTCATCGATAAACATTGATTACAGCCAAAAAATCAATCAGTTCCTATTTTTTTGGCATTGAGATTATATTTTAGTTAGTTTTAACTATTTGTTTAAAAATTAGAGGGTTTGGGTAAATTGAGGCTCACGATAGGGACTGCACATAGTAAAAAAAAAATGCCAAAATTTTGCCCTAGCTCTCATATTTTCAATAAATGTACATGTAAATAGTTTTAAATAAATATTTATGCTGAAATTTACTGTGAATATTGTAGATAATACAATATCGATATTTATGGGCATCATCAATACACAAAACATATGAATATCCCCCTCGCAGTTTGAGAAATTCATTTAAATCCATGTATTTTATGAGTGTAGACATTGGAACAGATTGAGTAATCCTCTTTCAAATTTGTGTTAATCAGAGTTGATTGAATAATTTATAACAAAATTTGACTGTTGTTAACTAATTAGGTGACTTTGTTTTTACATAAGGGGCATAATCCAGCAGAAAAGCCAGTTTCAGTCATGTAATCAGTGCTGGCTTGAAAAAAAGTTATACTTTTGGTGAAACTTAGAGATTACTTGTAGGAAATTTAATTGAAATTACAGTACAATATATTTGTGCAGAAAATACATTGAAAATGCAATAAATATGCAAAATTATAACTAAAAAAATTATGAAAAAGGTGTCTGAATATCCCTCCTTTTTGCCATATCCAATCTTGATATTCTGCTGAAAAGGGGGGGGGGTAATTTTGTGCTCTAATCATGCTGAAAAATGAAGGATTTTTGTTTAAATTGGGTTTATTTGAATAACAAGAGTCATATTTATCTGCAGTTATTTTTTTTCAATTTCTTTGATATTTTTTGAAATAATTATCTGAGTAAATTCTATTTTAACATGTTTATTTTAAGTACAGCTATTTATAAGAACCAGGCAGAAATAAAAATAAGTGATTCATGATAGTGATAGATTTTTCAAAAACCCTCATATTTACATTAAGATACATCAAACTAAATACTTAATCACAGTTATAAATGGATTTTATGCACGGTTGATTAAAAAATGAATTCAATATATACTGAAACAGTCAACAATATCCATTGAAAGGTGTCTGTACGTGCAGGTGATTTTTTAAAAAAGCCCGCACTCTCATTGAATGTGAATTATAAAATATTGAACATCCAGTGTCAAAGAGTAAAAAACATTTAAAAAACCCATGGGTTATTTTAACTACGAATAGATACAGTGATTTTAAATTATGTAAAAACATGAAATTCTAGTTATCTCCCTTGGCACTCTTCTGTAAAGAAGTCGAAAATGATGCATTTCACTCTTCTGTGTAGAAGGAGATAAGAGGTTGATTTTTGTTTATTATGACTTTGAACAGGTACTTAGAGACTTATATACTTACAATAAGTAGAGATTGACATATATATTTCATCAAAAAAAGATCTTTATGGACAACCATTTGTCCTGTAGTTTTTCTTTTTTGTCTGAGTGTGGAGTTTCACCTCATTGTCCAGAAGAAAACAATTTGATTCTTATAAAAAACTGCAACAAAGACATTACAAACCATCTTAAATTTTTAAATATTGGAAATATAGCATCAGAGGGGCATTTAATATGCCTCCGAGCTGGCATTTTTACCACGGCCGAGGATTATTTAATCTGCCCCTTCCACCGATACTCCCTTGGTGTAAGATGGAGGAAGAAAACTTCGTGCTCACACCCAAGGCACAATTCAAAGGCCAAAGCCGAGGTCGGGAGGAGCATTACAGTTTCAATGTCAAGGCACTTCTATACAGTGTATGGAAGTGTCATTCCTGTTGGCTCAGGTAATACATTACATCCCTTAATTGTAACATTAAACATCTAATAAAATGCTTATATTGTTTGTTCACACTCCACATGTTCCATGTAAAAATTATTGAATCTACAGGGATTTTCTACTGCCCCGTATAGCATAGGGGCTTGTCTTCCAGATTGATAAATGTAAAATATTTTTTTTAAATCTGTATCTACATTAAATACACTCTAAAAGTTCCTTTGATAAAGATTCTGAAATGATCAGGCGAGAAAAATAATGTTTTTAAAAATAGTATTACATCTATATACTTAAACTCTCAAGGTGCAGTACTTTTTTTAAACATTATTTTTCTCGCCTGATCATGACAGAATCTTTAATAAAGCAACTTTTAGAGGGAGTGTATTTTATGAAGATACAGATTTTTTAAGAATTATTTTACATTTATCAATCAGGAAGGCAAGCCCCTATGCCGTATAAGGCCATTCCCATTTTCAAATTTCCTTTATTTACATCAAATGTCACCTGTCTGGTGCCTCTTGACAATTGGCCTTGTATCGATGCTGACACCTGTCTTGTATAAACTAGCCAAGTGACTAATATACACTTACACAGTAATGATGAACTGTAATGACTTAATATACTACATTTGTGACTGCGTATTGATATTCTCTCTTATGCAGTCAGTTACCTAGTAAATATGCTCTGTCTAGGTCAATTAGCAATTATTATGTTTCAGCATTGCGTTTTTAAAAAATATGATGTAATCAAACTAACAAGTACCCAAGTCAGCCCCCAATTGCAAGTAGTATAGTCCTGCCTCTTGAATTACAACTTAATCAAAATTCTCAAATTTTCGGATATAGTATTAACAAAATATAACAAACTACCTTTCTCTTGACAACACAATTCTTATTTTTCTAACACAACATAATTCATTTATATTTCTTGTATATAACATATGATCCCTATTTTTGAAATTGTCACCTGAAAATATTACTTACGTTTCTATTTAATTTCTTTTCCTAAATTCTTATGATCATTTTACATATCTTTTTATTGACTAGGGGATTTTCATTGAAAGTAGATATAGTGATAAATTATATTTAAATTAACATGTTACTCTAGATGTCCTTTACATTTTATTTTAATAGGTTTATGCAGTAAATGCCGTAAAAACCTAAGTGATGAAATGAAATCATTTGAGGTAAGATTTACAAAGGGCAAAATATTAAATACTGATTATATCTTTTTCAAAGCCTTTTCTGTTAAATTAAAATCTAAATAAAGTCTGCAAAGTAAAAATTACCTGGGTTTAATAAAAACTTAATAGATCCATTGGATAATCATGTTTGAAAATGCAAACATGTATAAATTTACAATTTGTTAGGTAGAAAAAATTCAAACATTGATCAATTACATTTTATATACATTTCATACTTGAACACAAATTGCATCTGTAGAAAGGAAATCTAATAAGTGTCCATGCAGTCAACATGCCCTTGTATGTAGCATGTTCATCTATGCCTGTAGCCTTGAATTCAGCATATAATGATATAAGTTATATACACCATGTACCACGTACTAGTCTAATTCACAGCAGTTAGTTATAAATAATATATTTGCATGTATTATATATGTACTCTCCCAAGTAGTAGTACGCTCAAATTATACCAGTTCATTACATGAACAGCATTCATAGATCTGAATTCTCTATCTTCAACAATTTTCAAACTCAGCATAGAATGTGGAAATACCATGCAATGATTTAATATAGTGTACTTTCATGTAAATTAGTTGAATCTGATTCGAGAAAACCTTTGTTAAAAAACACTATAAGTATAATATAATAAATACTGCATGTATTCGACTGCACCTCTGTTTACAGTGGTTTTCTTAAAATTAAAATTTTCAATGTTACACTCTCAACTACATGTAATATTTATATAATGTACTGTTCTGCTGTAAAATGACCTAAAATATATGTTATGATATATTTCAGTGTTGTCAAAAAGAACTCCTTGCTTCTAACTCCAAAAAGGCCCAGAATGACACAGCTGAGGTAATACATGTACCAAAATTTTATTGAAATACCGGATTTTTAGGTCAACTCAGGTGACCTATTGCTATCTGATTTTGTCCGTTGTCGTGCATCGACTGTGTTAACATTTGAACATTTCAGCTCCTTCTCTTTTAACACTGAACCATCGACCAATTCTGGCATATAGCATCTATGGATGAATTGAACAAAAAATTGTGAATTTCATGGTCTTTGCCCCCCCCTCCCCCTTGAGCCTGGGGGGGGGGGGGGCAAACCCACTAAAATAAATGCTGCTCCTGGGCTTTTAATAAACTAACCAAGCACATGGCTGCCTCTTCCAAAATTTTGAATTTCATGGCCCCAGGGTCAGGGGTTCTAGTGCTAGGGCAGGGCTATAAAGATTATATAGTGAAAATGCATAAATGCTTTGAAATTCTTTTTTCTCTGCTCATAGGCATTAAATAAACTGTCTAACCAAGTACATAGTTATGTGGAATAAGGATTCCTCTTCCAAATTTTTGAATTTCATGGCCCTAGGGTCAGTGGTTCTAGTGCTACGATTGGGCTATAAAGATTATATAGTGAAATGCATATTTTTTTAGGTTCTTCTTTTCTGCTCCTGGGCATTAAATAAACTAACTAAGTACATAGTAATGTTGAATAAGGATCCCTCTCTCAAAATTGTGAATTTCAATCAACAACATGATGAAATAAAATTTATAAAATTTCCTAAATTTTGAAAGAAGTGGCCCCTGGATCAGTGGTTCAATCCTGTTGGATGGGGTGCACAACTAATGAAGTTAAAATGCATTTTCTATATGTTACTCTGATCTACGTCTGAGTATAAAGTAACTAAAGTAAGCATGCTAAGTGTATAGATATGATAAGCAATGATGCCCCATTCAAAATTGTAAATTTCATGGCATTTAACACAAATCAAATTCAATTGTTTGAAAGTTGTTACATGATACTCAGGTGACCCAAGAGGCCCACGGGCCTCTTGTTAAAGTAAAGTAAAACATTTAAATATCAATTTACTTCTCAATTTTCATTTCATATTCAAATATTAATGCATTGTATCTTATATTTTCATGTAAAATATGGTAATGGCTTGTAGGATAGGATATCAATACATGCAATTTAAATTCTGTGTGAGGATAATACGCATACCATATACAAATGAGGAAATATTGCAAAACGAAATCTGATTTTCTTTCTTCATTTTCATTTTGAGTTTATTATTTACAATAAATATCCTGAATACATTAAAGAAATACCATTTCTAATTAAAAATGGGTTTTTTTCCTGGAACGAGTTGTTTTGTTCATTTATATACAAAAAAATTATAACCATATCAATTTTTAACAATATCAATATTTTGTATTGCACATTGTATTGTGGCTCCAATATCTTGATACATTTTGATACAGAGAAAATTGAGTTTCCCCAAGCCCATTTGCTTGGCATTCATTTGAAATAGTTCAAATAGCCTTATTATCTATCATGATATTAATATTTTTTTCAGCAATCCAGGAGACTACGACCAAAAAATGATAATTACAGTGAAGATTGCAATTCAGAGACTTTGTCACAGGTATTTATTTTGAAGATTTAATTACTCTCTGCAAAGTAAATCAGTAGGAATTCTACTCAACAAGTTACAGAAGATATAAAATATTTTACCTCAAGCACATGCAAGGTGTGTGTGGTGGTGGGGTGGGGGTGGATAGGTGTTTGGTGGGGGGGGGGGGGGGGGGCTTCTGTGTCTCACTTACTTTAAGGATAATTCTTTGCTGTACATTAACAATTCAAATTTTCATTTGGAAACTGATTTCTCCCCTTCTGTAGGTATACTGAGGATCACTGGTAAACTCCAGTTTCAATATGAAAAAACAAGAGCCCCTTTTCTCGGCATACACTTGGCACATTGTTTTCAGTAAAACCATTGAGGCTCGTGCCCCTTAAGTCTCTTGTTGGTATTCCCAGTCATAGTTCAAAGGCCAAATATATAGCTGTGTGACTTAAATGTTGCAGATGTGAAGCAAACTTTAGCACCTAATAGATCTTTAAAAAGTTACACATATTTTCTTCATGAAACATTGAAAACACTATAACTGCTTTGAAAAAGGAAAAGAATTTATTTTGTCTGACTTATTTAAGGAATATCTGTCTAGTTAGTATAGTATGCCAGGGCATCAATGCTAGTGAGAAACATGGGATAATTTGCATAACAGGCAAATCCTTAAATTTCCATTTCATTAGAAATAATTCAAATACCCTTATTATCTGTCATGATAATTCTTGTGAAATAAAAGTGTAGATTTAAATTTTCAAAATGTAGATATAGAATAAAATTACACAAGATTTGTCTTGCCAATATTTTAATAGACCTCGCCCATTGATGTCAAACACCAAGACAGTCACACGAGATTTACTTGCAAACTTGGCCTCCTTAGCATCAGAGACAAATGTGCTCAAGATTTGCAGGCATATAAGGCTTCTTAGCTCCTGGCCTATCGACATACCGGAATATACATTCCGGTAGAATCATCAAGAAATCAACTCCGCTTACTTTCACAGAGTTATCACAGAAAAAAAAATAGAAATGGAAATATTTCATTTTTCAAATTATGTATTTCTAGACTGAGGAATCAACCACCTGCAGTTTGTCACAGGATTCAAGTTGGAGCACCACTTCAGAAGGTCAGAAACAGCTAACTGATGGAATAGATAACCTCAACAATGCTCTTACATCTCTAAGTGGTGGTCAAATCAGTCCAATGAAGTATCAGCTGCAAACACCTTTGAACGAAGTTCAAGCCAGTACAAGGAGATATTTGAAAAGGAAGGCCACGGATGCCGTGCACACAATTCTAGATCAGATGGCCCCTGGACAATCAAGACAACTGCTCGGTTTACTTCTTGAAGACAACCATCAGGACAAGAATGAGCGAAATGATAAAACAGAACTTGAAATAACAGATTCAATTCTTCAGCTCTACTGTGAGGCTGAAAATAATGCCCTAAAGCGTCAACTCCTGTCTCTTTTATCGTTACCAAACGCACACAGTAAATCTGAACTCCAAAAGCTTATTCCTGGTCTAACAAAGTGGGAAATTGATCAAAGTCGATTACATGCAGCATCTCATGGCGCGGGCACCTTACCAGTAAGTGTGGGACCAGCTTTTAGACACCGCATGAATAGAGAAAAACTTGAACATGCATTGTCATTTTTTTTAGATCCCAAATTCTTTCAGATTTGTTCATATGGAACCAGAGATCTGCATTGTGACAATGGAAAGACAATCACAATACCACAAGTAGTGAGAACAACCTGTCACTCTTCTTTACTGAGCATGTATAAATCATACTGCGGGGAAATGGATTTTATTCCATTATCTGATTCAACATTGTACAAGATCATGTCTACCTGCTCTGCTAGTAAAAGAACAAGTTTATGTGGTCTTGATAATATTGCCACTGATGGTGCAGCAGCCGTAGATGATCTTGTACAAATGTGTGAGCGTTTAAAAGAATTTGGATCTGGATTGAACACCATAACCAGTTTGACAAATAATTTAAAGAACCTGAAGATATATCTAAAATCGGAATATAAATTCAGTGTAGGACTGTCTAGTGAATGTCAAGATCACTGTTTAAGGTTCGCTCTGAGTCACCCAACCAATGTGTTGCTCCAGGAAGAGTGTGACCATGCACATGAGGAACTTTGTAGAAAATGCAACCTCATTGAAGAAATAAGCAGTGGCTTTCTCGAGGAAGTGCAGAAAAGCAGATGTAAGTTTATTGATAAGAAATTTTAAAAACTGTAAATAGGAGCATAACTATTTTTGCATCAGTTGGATGACTAAGAGCGAACTTAAAACAGTGGTCTTGGCGTCCACTGGACAGTCCCACACTAAAGAGCAAGAGCCACTTTGTACGTTAAAAGGTCCTGAGAATATCTGAACAATCAAAACGACTTTGTTTATGTTGCAAAAGCAGTATTCATCACTTGGGGTGTTGGTGACCATGTATCCATTAATCATGACATAATTTTCCCTTTAGTCAATGCATTATGATGTAATAAAATGCGTCATTTTCCCCATATCCTGTAATTTCCTTCGAAAATGGCCTGAAGTTGAAGTATTTTTTCAAAATTTCATATAGAGCACAACCTCTGATCCAAAATATGCAAATACATAATGAAAGATCTGTTTCTGAAGATCAAAAAGCATGTTTCATTTTTTGGATCATGGGCTTTGCTCATATTTTAATTCTTTGCTAAAAGTAGTCAAATATGTATGTTTTCTGCAAATTTCAAGAACATTGCTATTTTCCAAAGCGTGTTTTCTAATATTTGGATTCTCAAAAAGAAATGTTATTATATGAAATGAAAGCACCAAGTGTCTACTTTATTCTGATATATGAAATGGAAAAGAGGGCCATAGTAATTAATTGATATAAGTACAGGGCCATTTTATGCATAAAGTGAACCTAGCTCTTTGTTAAACATAAAATTTGATAATCAAATGTTGAAATTTCATATTTATGGTTTGTCATATCTTATTTACAGCATCAGAAATGGTGGAAGAATTATCAATTAGAGTGGAGAAGGCAATTGAAAAAATTTCTGATTGGAAAGCTCACATTCTTAGAACCCAGAATCAAGAAGAAGGAAGATACAAGATATTGGAAGAGCTTCAGCCTCATCAGCTACTCATCATCATGGACTGGGCTATGAAATTCATTCCAGCAATGTACAGAGAAAAGCAGTCAGACTTTTTTGGTCAAAAAGGCATGAGCTGGCACATTTCTGTTGCTGTTTTCAGAGCAGAAGATGGATCATTGAAGGTATTAGCATATGCCTGATACATTTTATTTTGTGAATGTATCTGTTTTGGAACATTTCAGCAATATTCACATTTTTAGTTTGCATTTGCCCCAGGTAATATTTTAGAACTGTAATTAAATTCAGAATCAACATGATTTTTTGTCAAATTTTCTTTTGGATTATTGATTGCAGAATACAAGGCTGCTGATTGATAAAAAATTATCAAGTACTCTCTTCCTCAGCAATTTACATTGATGACAAAATTTTTACTAATATATTTAGATAAGTTTATATGATGCATTCTATATTTTTTTTTTTAGAATTTTATATTGTCAAATGTTAAAAATGTTTGATCTTATTTTTTTTTTAGCACAAGACATTCACGCATATTTTTGGCGCAGTCAAACAAGATTGGTTTGCTGTCGCATCAGCTCTGGAGCATATCCTTCAGACTTTAAGGGTGCAAAGGCCAGAAGTAGAAGAAGTATTTCTAAGGAGTGATAATGCTGGGTGCTATCACTGCGGATGCCTGTGGCTGAGTTTACATGGAATTAGTGAAAGAACAGGTAAGTGGACAATCAGTTGCCTGCATGAATTTTTCACACATAAAAAATATTTATTTTCTCAATTCTTTTGTCATATCAGAGAACAATTTTGTCTTGCTTTATATTTGCCTTGACACAGTTGTGTAAACATTTAACACTGTCCTTTTTTAAATTCTCCCTATAAACAGTAAAAGTTCACTTACTTTAAATGCTATTGACTGCATGCATGTATGTCTATAACAATCATATTTTAGTTTGATGCATTACTTTTTTCTTTCTATAGGTATCAATATACTACGATATGACTTTAGTGAAGCCCAAGCAGGCAAAAGTTATTGTGACTCCAAAATTTCACACATGCGCTCAAAAATAAGGATGTTTGTTTCATCAGGAAAAAATGTAATAACACCATTTGACTTGAAGAACGCAATCATGGATGGAAGTGGTGTTGTGGGATGTTATTGTGCAGTAGTGGAGGTTGATAAGAAGAAGCAAACAATGACAAGTCATTGCTTCAAAGGCGTCTCTTCTATCAGCAATCTTTCTTTTGAAGGGGAAGACATCATAGCCTGGTATGGCTTCAATGTGGGCATTGGTGTGAAGATCAAGAGAGAGGATGCTTTGAAAACTGAGCAAAGTCAAACAGGACTTATCATACTGTCTGACTTTGAAGAAGAGCCACAGACACAGTATGGAAGTATCTCCTCTCAGAGAAAAGAAAACTGTCCACAGATTTTCCACTGTTCCGTATTAGGCTGTAATCAGCATTTTTCCTCCTATCAGCATCTTCTAGAACATATAGAGTTGGATCGGCATGTGCAGGAAAAAAGCTCTACATTTGATGAAATTCGACATCTTTGGTCGGAGACATGCCATTCAAATCTGTTCATGTCCAAGCAGGTCCTACAAATAGGCACTGATCTTCACTCAGTTGAAGATTCAAATTCATCAAGAAAAAAGCTTCCCCAAGGATGGGCACTAAAAAAGGCAAGAAAATTTGCCCGCTTTTCTGTAAAAGTTAAAGAATTTCTAATACGAGTGTACCAAGAAGGTGAGAAATCAGGAAGAAAAGCTAATCCAAATGAAGTGGCCCAGCAAATGAGATCACTGAGACATAGCAATGGGGAAAAGTTTTTCACTTCAGAAGAATGGCTGCAGCCTTCTCAGATAAACTCTTATTTTGGTAGACTTTCTTTGAATGGAAAGGCCAGTGGTTTCAAGGAGGAACAAGAGAATGATGAACAACTGAGAGAAATCTTGCAGTCAATAGAAGAGGAAGAAGAGAGAGAAAACATAAGAAACACGCTGTTGTTTGAAGATGGTAGCACTATGTGATGTGAATTGTGTGACTGTATACAGATAGAGACATCTGCATATTGATGTGAATTGTATGGTTGTATACAGGTAGAGACATCTGCATATTGATGTGAATTGTATGACTGTATACAGATAGAGACATCTGCATATTGATGTGAACTGTATGATTGTATACAGGTAGAAACATCTGCATATTGATGTGAATTGTATGGTTGTATACAGGTAGAAACATCTGCATATTGATGTGAATTGTATGGTTGTATACAGGTAGAGACATCTGCATATTGATGTGAATTGTATGATTGTATACAGGTAGAGACATCTGCATATTGATGTGAATTGTATGACTGTATATACTAGAGACATCTGTATATTGATGTGAATTGTATGACTGTATATACTAGAGACATCTGTATATTGATGTGAATTGTATGACTGTATACAGATAGAGACGTCTGCATATTGATGTGAATTGTATGATTGTATACAGGTAGGGACATCTGCATATTGATGTGAATTGTATGACTGTATACAGATAGAGACGTCTGCATATTGATGTGAATTGTATGGTTGTATACAGATAGAGACGTCTGCATATTGATGTGAATTGTATGATTGTATACAGGTAGAGACATCTGCATATTGATGTGAATTGTATGGTTGTATACAGGTAGAGACATCTGCATATTGATGTGAATTGTATAATTGTATACAGATAGAGACGTCTGCATATTGATGTGAATTGTATGGTTGTATACAGGTAGAGACGTCTGCATATTGATGTGAATTGTATGATTGTATACAGATAGAGACGTCTGCATATTGATGTGAATTGTATGGTTGTATACAGGTAGAGACATCTGCATATTGATGTGAATTGTATGGTTGTATACAGATAGAGACATCTGCATATTGATGTGAATTGTATGGTTGTATACAGATAGAGACGTCTGCATATTGATGTGAATTGTATGATTGTATACAGATAGAGACGTCTGCATATTGATGTGAATTGTATGATTGTATACAGATAGAGACGTCTGCATATTGATGTGAATTGTATGGTTGTATACAGATAGAGACGTCTGCATATTGATGTGAATTGTATGGTTGTATACAGATAGAGACGTCTGCATATTGATGTGAATTGTATGGTTGTATACAGATAGAGACGTCTGCATATTGATGTGAATTGTATGACTGTATATACTAGAGACATCTGCATATTGATGTGAATTGTATGGTTGTATACAGATAGAGACGTCTGCATATTGATGTGAATTGTATAATTGTATACAGGTAGAGACATCTGCATATTGATTGTATACAGATAGAGACATCTGCATATTGATGTGAACTGTATGATTGTATACAGGTAGAGACATCTGCATATTGATGTGAATTGTATGATTGTATACAGGTAGAGACATCTGCATATTGATGTGAATTGTATGATTGTATACAGGTAGAGACATCTGCATATTGATGTGAATTGTATGATTGTATACAAGTAGAGACATCTGCATACTGATGTGAATTGTATGGTTGTATATACTAGAGATGTCTGCATATTGATGTGAATTGTATGACTGTATATACTAGAGACATCTGCACATTGATGTGAATTGTATGACTGTATATACTAGAGACATCTGCATATTGATGTGAATTGTATGACTGTATATACTAGAGACATCTGCATATTGATGTGAATTGTATGGTTGTATAAGGGTAGAGACATCTGCATATTGATGTAAATTGTATGACTGTATACAGGTAGAGACATCTGCATATTGATGTGAATTGTATGGTTGTATACAGATAGAGACATCTGCATATTGATTTGAATTGTATGGTTGTATACAGGTAAAGATGTCTGCATATTGATTTTTTTAAGATTAAGAATATGCTCTTTCTATGGAATCAGATTTTTTTAATTTGTTGTATTTTTCTGGATATGCTTCTAAAATAGGTCATTTTGGTGAAAAATGAATTTTTGTGATATGTCATTGCCATGGTAACAGAATATTTAAATGCATAGTTTTTATTAAATTTTATTAAAATAAAGAATGTGTTCTTTCTATCCAATGTTATCAGATATCTTTAACATGTGTGATTTTTGTCTAACTATGCTTTTAAAAATGAGTAATTTTTGAAAATGAATTTTTGTGATATTTCATTGCCATGGTAACAGGATATTTTTTTTAAAAACCCATGGGTATAACTGAATTTTATTAAAATTAAGGATGTGCTCTTTCTATCCCAAGTTATCAGATTTTCTTTACATGTGTGAATTTTGTCTTACTATGCCTCTAAAAGTGATTATTTTGTGAAAAAATTGTGATATTTGGTTGCCATGGTAACAGAATATTTTTGAAAAAAAATTGGGTTTAATTGAATCTTATTAAAATTGAGAATGTGTTCTTTTTATCCCATGTTATCAGGTTTCCTTAACATGTGTAATTTTTTTTTTACACTTTACTTCTAAAACTGGATATTTTTGTGAAAAAATGAATTTTTCTGATATTTCGTTGCCATGGTTACAGAATATTTAAAAAAAACCCATGGGTTTTATTTCATTTTATTAAAATAAAGAATGTGCTCTTTCTGTTCCATGTTATCAGATTTCTTTATCATGCGGGCCTTTTTCTTAATATGCTTCTAAAATATGTTAGATTTTAAGAAATATTGTAAAAAGTGAATTTCATGAAACACTGTATATTAAATTGACGTTCAGCACCTTTTATAAATCCTGAATAATTTTATCCTTATGGTAATTATTAATCATTTTGTATGTACTTTTCAGGAAAAAAAGATTTATTTATATTTTTTTCATCAGAAGAGGTCTGTTCCTGCGTTAAATAATAGCTAAATTCACAATATTTTCAATTTTTTGCTTGGTTGCCATGTGCGTTTACATGGTGCATTGTTTCCATGGCAACAAAGGCTGACCAAAAAAAATATGTTGTCCAATGATGTTCCCTTGGTCCATGAAGCAACATATTAAAATTTTGTAAAAATCTGAATTGGTCATGAATCACCCCCTGCCTGGTTCTTACAAATAGCTGTACTTAAAGGTATTACATCACAAATGCTTAAAAAAATTTCAAAAGATGGTGTAAATAATTAAAAATTATTACATAAGCTACTAGATGCATTTATTAGTATGTTTTAATAAAATAAAATGTATTTCAGCAATGCATTATCAAGAAGGAAGAGATTAATGAACCCTACCCTCTTACAATGAACAACACATGGACACTCTCGGGATGATCCCTTTGCTTTCATTAAGAGTTCCAAGGTATGGTTTTCGTAGAAAATCTAGTTAATCTCTTAATATTTAAGTTATTTAGAACTTTTTATAGATTATTAGAAAATAAATTTCCTCAGAACTGCGGTTATTTAAACACTTTGCGTACAATTGAGCACTGTATTCAGTCAGACAATATGATTTATCTGCCCTTGGCATTTAATCAATTTATTAATTATGTCAATAATAAGAAATGATATGCAAATAAATATATTTGCCTTTTATGAGAATAATTATACATATTCAACATCAATTACATGAAATGTTCATGAAAATTGGCTAAAATGTAGGTCACCCCCCTTCAAAATTACAAAATTTTCAGTGGGGATGTATTTGATTCTCTGATGCCAGCAACCCACTGCTGATGGAATTATGTTCCCCAAACGAAGTTGGGGAACATATTGTTTTTACTCTGTTTCTTATTATTATTATTATTATTTTTCTTCTTCTTCTTCTTCCTGGGTACTTTTTTGTCCGGGAATGATCTCGTAAACTATACATCCGAATAAGGTGAAATGTTTTTAGGGTCAGTAGACATGTTATGTAGATTTGCGGAACGAAGGTCATTTTGCGCGCACGTGCTTGCAAGAGCATGCACGTGCAACATGTGTAATGACCGATTTAATTGATATAGGCGTAACTTTTTAAATTTTTGATGAAATGCTTTGAAACTTATAATATAAGGATATATTAGTAGCATAGACAATATGACATGGTCAAAATAGCAAGATCTCACGCGCATGCACGTGCGCTTTGCTCTGATTGGCTGAAACTAAAGTCTCAATATCTTTCTTGTTTTTTGACGAAATCCTTTGAAATTTTGAAAATAGCCATGCATTAGGATATCCTACAACATGATATATAGCAATTATCATGAAAACACGTGCATGCACGTGCGCTGCAATCTGATTGGCTTAAACTTTAAATAGCTATAACTCCCTTGGTTTTCAACCAAACAGGATGGGATTTGGAACATAGATAGATATAGTAGATTTCTACAAGAAGGTATGGCCACTAATCACATGCATACACGAGCGTGTACGTGCGCTGCAATCTGATTGGCTGAAACTTTAAACAGCTATAACTCCCTTGGTTTTCAACCAAACGGTGTGGGATTTAGAACATAGATAGATGTAACGGACATCTAAAAGAAGGTATGGTCACCATGCTCATGTATGCACGTGCGTGCACGTGAAATAAGCAAAATAAAAAAAAACAATTGAATGAGAGTATCTTTTTAATTCTTTTGTATTAAATACTTTAATATTAAGTATATTAAAATATATAGATTGTGTAGACAAGATGATATGGTCATTACGCACATGCATTTACATGCGCACGCGTGCAATGCTAAAATTGATGAACTTTGTACACTTCTGGGTAAACGTTTTTAAGTCTCAAATGCATCGAGTTTGTCTTATTTAATGAAGCTTCCAGGGAATATGGCACCAAAAGGGAGTTGGGGAGCGTTTGGGGAACATCTGTAACGGTCCCCGTTACAATTAGCACTAGTTTGTTTTAATCTTATGTACATTTGAACTAGATATAATTCTCTTTCTTTCCATCGATTATTTTATCTACATTAGTTTTCACTCTTTCCATAACCCAGCTTTTTCTTACAAAAACCTGCTGATTTTCTTCATTTTTCATTAATAACGGGTACCTGCTACCCTGAATGATTAATATGATCTACCTTGAGAAATTATTAGAGATAATAAGAAAAACAAGCAAAACATGTGCTAGATTAATCATTTTATTTTAAAAGTTTGAAAGAAAAATAGAAAAATGCTTCAATTTATAGACATCTTTTCTGTTTCACAGATGTTGGTCTGATTGACTGGGGTGTGAAATGTAACAGCCAATGGTGTACTTAAGCTAAGACTGTCAGTCCCAATATTCAAGAGGTGAGATAAGCAATGGATATATGTTCTAAATTTACCAAATTGATCACTTTTTATAAATGTTTCTTTTACTCTATAGGAAAAACCCCTACATAAACAAATACATGGGCGCAGACATTTTGGACACCCAAAGTTGTGCGGAGGAGAAAATGCTACCTGGCGCGTGATTGGTCAATAAGAGAAAAGACTTGTTATGTATTTGACAAGTGAAATAAAGTTGATAAAAATCTCATATCAAGACTTGGGTTTCTTTGAGATATATAGGAGTAACAGGTAAAAATTTGAAGGGAGGGGTGCTCTTTGGTTAGAGATTTTCAGTTGGTGTCAAACGCACCTTGTTGTAAACAAATGGAAATTGAAAGTAAAAGTGCCGCGTGACCATATATTTTTTCTGGCATGTTTTGTTTTCCAATATCTCGAACTTTCACGACAAAAAGGTCATTTGCCCGAAATTCAATATATGTATCAGTGAGAGGGGCTCACGTTTGTATGGAAGTCTATGGGAAAACATTTGGTGGTGTTTGTCCGTATGTGTGCACCTGACTCAGGCTGATTGATAACTCAGCGGGCATTGTGTGCTTGCGAATCTCTAATATGTGTAAAGCTTAATTTAGATAAGATCTCCCCACTGCTGCAGAAGTGGCCTATACTGCATGGAGATTAATATTACTTCTCGCCTTTTACTTTTGTGTCCGGAATGATAGTAAATGAAAGTATACACAGGGTGATTTTTATATGCGTAATATATGAAGCTTGCTAATTTCTTTTGTTTGTGGAAAGTTGTACAGTTACACAGTATAGTGAAAGTCAATTTGCGTAATGACTGTTTGACTAAGCAAAATAAAGAGTGGAAATAGATTATTGCAAATTGTTGGCACATTGAGTATTTTAAGGACGTGGATGGATGTTGGGGTATCCAATTTCCCTCTAACACAAATCTCTGTAATACGTACTAGTGCATACACATTTTGGGGAAAAAAAGGCCAAATACACACGTAAATTACAGTGTATGCTTTGTGGTTTAACAAATATCTCGCTGCAATTTTATTAGATTTCAAGGAAATCGGTCTCAAAAATATAAATTGTTAAATTTAAAAATGAATTATACCAGGCAAAAAGGCATAATTAATATATGTCATAATCGAACGAGTTCTATTAAGTTTGAAAAACACCAATCTGTTACATCACATATTACATGAACTACCCCGGTATACTTACATGTATATTCACATTTTTGAACATCATTGAACTTATTTTATTGTATGTACACGAAATATTGAAATGGGGTTTTAGCCATTTACCAAAATATATACTCGTATATAATAAAAAATATTAAAAAGCAACCTAGCTATTAAACTTTTTTTCAGAATTTACTCCTGCTCAATCTGTGAAAAAGTCAACTGATTTTTTTTAAAAACTCAATACCTGGTGTGTATAAATCTGTTATTAATTTTGCTGTAGTAAATGTAATTTCTGAATCTGATAGATTAACCCTACACTTAGACATTATACTATCGATGATAAATTGTTTATATGGGCTTGAATAGTCTTTTTCCTATTTTACAAGATGAATATTGTGAACCAAAATCTATATTTGTGAAATACCTTCAAAGTAAAACTCATTAATTTTCTCATCACCAATTCAGATTGTATTTGTTATTTTATTACAATTAAATTTCATTATGTCGAGAAACGCTGTCCACTTTATTCATGAATTGATTGTGAGGTCGTAATCGTTTGATGATATTTTTATCAAGTTATGTTAATATTTATCCATATTAGTATTTCCCCATACCCAAATTAAAATAATTGCATTTTCCCCACTGGGTGCGTTATTCATTTTCTCTCAAATTTGTCTTGAATGTCATTTTCATCCTAAAACATGTATGAAAGTGCAAGTTCCATACCTTCATCTAAGATAAGGACGAAGTCTGTGAGGAAAACGATTTATCTAACAATATTTCGCATATCATTCAATTTTTTTTTCAAATTACTAGATCACTTAATTTTCGAGACACCTTATTTTCGCGAGATAGTCATTACATGTAACTATTAGCATGACAAAATTTTTTTTTACGAATTGTGGTCATTGTTCTTTAAAACTGTAAAGAGTACTTATATATTTGCGAGAGAGAAATTTTCGCGATCATACTGTCTCGCTTAGTTACGCGGAAATAAATTTCTAATAAAAAGTGATTTACAGTAGAACAAACCATACCGCTTTGACTCTGTAGGATCACGAAATCCACTTAAACATTTGCTTCTCACATACCTCAATCAAGAAGCATTAATATAAGTATAATTTGGAAAGTGGGGAAGGTTACACATATCGAATTCAGGTTCGAATCCCACCGAAAAACTTGGAGACCGGTCCTTCGGATGAGACCTATAAACGAAGGTGCCTGGTCGCAATAAGTGCTGGCTCAAAAAAGACCCCTCTCTGCTCAATGGGTGCCGAGTATAAGTAAAAAAAAAAATTGCAGCTCTCCACCGGCAAGTGGTGGCATCTCCATATGAGTCAAAAATTCTCGAGAGGGACGTTAAACAATATAAATCAATCAATCATACATCGAATTAATTTAATTATCAACTCCCATCAGTACTTTCAGTACTTTGATTTTATTAGAAATGAGAGTTCATTCGTAAAAAAAAAAGATATACTGTCTCGGAATATGGCAGATGGAAAAAAAACTATACTTGATATCAGTAAAGACAAATATAATAGGTGCCCAAACCCACTAATTGATTTATTAAATCTTATGTATTTTTTGGACAGGGGCGGACCTTTTTCAACTTCACAGACCTTTCCAATGTGCGGGAAAAAAACTTTTAAAAAGATTTTACAAAGTCATTCAAATACCCCCGCACGTACACACATGTACCACATAAAGAAACAAACTTTAACTTTATTGAATGTAAAAATGCTACATTAAATTTACCACAGAAAAGTTTTCCAACCTTATCTTTTCAGAATTTTAATATAAAGGAAGCGACTCTATTTTGTATAAAATTTTAACAACCACTATAACATTAGAAATGTTTACCCCAGTTTGCCAGGAAGGTAAATCTTAAGAATTTTTTACATTTTATTTCTCTTACCATTGTTTGTTTAGATTTCAAATATATCCTCCCCAATTTTTTCCAAAAATAACCTTTTTACTTTATAAATGTTCATTGAAACCTACACAAGTTTAGTTCATGGAATTGATAGGTTGTTCCCCTCCCGAATCAAACAATTGTCTTTTTTCGTTTGTCAGATTCTTTGCAGTTGAGTTTACCCCCCCCCCCCCCCCCCACACACACACACAATTTCAAATTTAATTCTACGTTACAGCTGTGCCAGCGATTTCCGTGAATAAGAGACTGAACATTACTAAATCAACTTGTACTTAATAATGAGGGATAAAAGATGCATATGATTTATCGTTTATGATAAAATTTGTGCATTTTAAGTGATTTAATCTAAAACAAACATATTCCGTTTTCCGTTCCGTTCCGCTTTCCGTTCCGTTTTCCGTTCCGCGTTTTAGCAACACCCTATATACATAAACTCTATAAGGGACGCAAGATAGATAAGCAGTCAAGTGACCAGACGTGTTTTTTACAGCTCCTGAAGATCTTATCTCTACTTAGCTTAACAATGGAATAATAATGAGTTTGAGTGATAATTCTAATCTTTTCAAGTCACTTTTGGACTCATTTACCGGATTTTCAAGATCGTTTATTTTAACTAATGATCTGCCAACGGAATCTGTGGGACTTAGTGTAAATGATGTGCCAAATTTCTTGCAAGTACAGGAAAACCAGGAAAGTGTTACAATTACTTTCAATGGCGACAAGTACCCCATCATTTTAGATCTGTTGGAGAAGAAACTCCTATTATTTAAAGACAGTAATGAAAGGCGACATGGATCTATTTATAAATCACAGGATAAAACTGTCACTGTTACCATCTACGAGACAACAAGCTCTCTACATATCCAAGGGGAATCGTATTTTTCTTGGTATCAGGAGTTCCTCACGGACTTGAATAAATTGGATCTAAATTTGGAAACAAATTGTAAGACTTTAGATGAAACATCTCCTCAATGCACCTCCATCCCTCAGGGTAAGACATCACAGAATTGCCATCAGTGTATTGGCAGTGCCAAACTTATTCAGGAATTGTCTGACACCGTCAAGCTTTTGTCACAGGAAGTCATTGACCTAAAACAGCAACTAAATGGGTCAAAAAATGTCACCTCGCTTGTTTCAAGAGCTACCCAAACAACTCCTAATAGGACAAAACAAAAGGAGACATCAACAGACGGACTCCTTTACATTCCAGCTGGTGTATCTAGGCATACCCAATGCACCCTTAAAGCTCCGACAATATCCAATAGTACATGTACCATGACAGATGCCAGTGAAGCTCATACTATGAGTTTTCCTACCTCGCCAGATTCAAACACCAAACATGGAACAAATCAACCTAGAAAGATCCCAACGGATAAATCTGTCCTCATCATAGGAAGTTCCATACTGCAAAGGATCCGCACCAGAGGATTGCGTTCAAATGTGTAGGTCAACACAAATCGCGGGGCAAACATCTCCCATATACGGTCCAAGCTCTCAAAAATGGATGTTTCTTCATATCGTAGTGTAATCATCTTGGCTGGCGGAAATGATGCATCTAGACGACGAGACCCAGAGGCAATAGAAAATGATTTCGCAGAAGTAATCACCGATCTCAGAAATCGGAATTCTAGTATCAGTGTATTTATCTCGGAAGTATTACCAAGGCGTGATACAGACACCAGTGAAGTTAATGGAATTATTAAAAGTGTATGTGAAATGTATGGTTGTTCAGTGATTCCAACTTCTAAATTCTTTGGTCGTGGAAATCCCAAACAAGAGTATTATTGGAAAGACAACATTCATCTGTCAGACAGAGGTACCACAGAACTGCTAAAAATTTTCCATCAATACGTGAGTATCCTCAAAGTCGGAAACGTACGTACGAATGGTGAAGAATCGGAAATACTTGGCAGTACTTCCTTCCGCCGTCCAGCCTTCTGTTATTTCTGCGGGGAAAGTGGACACATATCACGACACTGCAGACATGGAAGAAAGTTGGACTGCTGGAATTGTGGGGAACTGGGTCATAAAACCAAGCTTTGTCCGAATGGACACTAGGAAACTGGCAACGAATGTGTAGCCGACCATAGTTCCCAATCGATTTCTCTTGACAACAATGTTTATTCGACTCTTAGTAGATTATGTTCAGAATGTAATAAGATCCACTGTTCATGCAAACAATGTGAATATTTTTCTCTAGATTTTGTAACAAATTCAAAAAATTTAATTACTTCACCAAATACTTCTAAATTCTCAAAACCAGACAAGAATACTCATAGATTTCATACCAAGAAGGTTTCACAATCTGCTAATCATACGATATCTAAAAATGAGAATATACATGTACCACATGTACTGAGCAATAATGGGTTTGGTTTGGTGAAAAAAGGTCTAAGATTTGGAAATCTAAACATATGCCACTTATTGCCTAAAATTGAAGAAATTAAACTATTACTTCATGACAAACAAACTGTAAATATTTTAGGACTTTGTGAAACCTTCTTGAATGATCAAGTCAGTGATTCTGAATTGTATATTGAGGGTTTTGATATGGAAAGAAAAGATCGCATTCTGAGAGCAGGTGGTGGTATTGTCTACATTTCTAGTAATATAGGATATAAACGTAGGCCTGATTTTGAAATCAGTAATATTGAAACAATTTGGCTGGAATTAAAAATTAAAAATTCTAAACCAATTTATTACTGTTCAGCATATCGTCCACCATCTGCTCCCTCCTGCTGGGCAGAGGACCTGGCTAGAGAGATTAACTGTGCCTCCTGCTGTGACGATGCAGAAATTATCTTAACAGGTGACTTTAATGTAGACTTATTCAAAGAACCCCCACAAAGTTGGACATATGCTATGGAAGAGTATGGTTTTTCACAATTAATTACAGCACCAACTAGAGTAACTAATACCTCAAGCACCCTAATAGATCACCTTTACACCAATAAACCAGATAACATGTGTGAAGTAAATATACCTTTTATAGCCATCTCTGATCACTACCCAATATGTGCCACTAGAAAAACAAAATGCATGCCGCAAAAAGGAAAACACATAGAAATTCAATATAGAGACTTCAAAAAGTTTGATGAAAATAAATTCCTCCAAGACTTAAAACATGTAGAATTTAA
This sequence comes from Saccostrea cuccullata, assembly GCF_032062105.1. Lineage (NCBI taxonomy): Eukaryota > Metazoa > Mollusca > Bivalvia > Ostreida > Ostreidae > Saccostrea > Saccostrea cuccullata. Next base: position 80,918 of record NW_026919566.1, read on the forward strand.
CAATCTCCTCCAGATGCATGACCCTAATGAAATACTAACTGAATTCTATGAATTATTCAATAGCGTACTTGACCAGCATGCACAGGTTAAAACAAAACGAGTAAAGAGTGAAATCCGTCCTAAATGGATGACACAAGAAATAAACAATGCTAGACATTTACGGGACTCTTACCACAAAGAAGGAGACATGGAGAACTATAGAATTTATCGAAACAAAGTTAGCGTTCTTATAAACAAATCAAAATCTTCTTACTATAAAACAGCGATTGAACAGAGTTCAAATCCCAAAGAAATGTGGAACTATCTTAATCAATTAACATGTAATCTTAAGAATACAACTCCATCTCATGTGTCTTCTAATGGGGAAATTGTTGATAATTTACAGAATATTGCAAATACTTTTAATAACCACTTTACGGATGTCTCTAACAAGCTTCTTTTGGAAATGCCAAAACATGATTATGATCCTAATATCTTATGTAATTTTGTTAGGTCTAAGCTTGATGAGGAAACCTTGTTTAGTATTCATCAAATTGAGGAAAGTGAAGTTTTTAACATGTTAAATTCTCTAAATATCAATAAATCAGCTGGTATTGATTTTATTGCTTAAACCATTACTTTATTTCGGTATCATGGCTCTGTCCCCAAAAGTGATGATTTTCCTAAATGTTGATGCGATTGTCAGTCGTAAACACGCGTTTAATCAACAGTAAACGGATACAATTTCTTCGATTTGAGCTCATCTCGCTGAATCGACCCTAAAATAACGGAAGTTGACATGGTTGCACGGTAACTCTGTTTATGAGTTAACAGTTTACAATTTGACACTTGCTCTGTTTATTAAAAGTTCTCTAACCAGTTTCATCTATTCTATTAAAAAAAACTCTCATATTACGGTTATTTGACTAAAGAAAATAAATTAAATATAAAATCTCTGTGTAAATTTAACCATTTATTGGTTCATTTTACATCGTGATCATATGCTTTTATTATTCAAGCTTTTGGATGCCGTCGATCGTATAACACACCTGACCCTGCCGACGAATTGAACACCGCGAAACGCGCGGTGTGATAATTTATCGGTACGGCCAGGTGTGTTAAACGACCGACGACTAAAAATTTGAATTCTGTGCTTATATTGACATTCTCCAATTGTTCCTCTTCATAATTATTTATTTCGTTATTTTAAACAATAAAATGCTTTCTTTGTTTGTTATTACTGGAATTAACGGAAGCAGCTGTTGCAGAAAAAATACATAACCCGCTTACACATCACCCGCGTAAGCGGGTTATGTAATTTTTTTCTGCAATAGCTGCGACCGTTAATTCCAGTAATAACAAACAAAGAAAGATATTTTATTGTTTATATTAATTTTATATCTGTTTAAATAATCATTTAAAGTAGGATTAAAAAGATTAATTATTGTATTAATGATGCGAACGTCTTTATGCGTTTCATTGATGGAACAGCCACTGATCAAGAAATATGTACAGGTGACATGCCTAATGTAGTTCATGCAGTGATTTCTTAATATATAAAGGAGAAAATATTCAGTGGATGTAAACATTAATGAATATTTAGCGCCCTTTTTAACAGGATTACCGTTACAATCTTATATAAATTGAGTCAAAACATTGTACATTTTGGTGTTCCTTGATTATTGAAAATGTTTGTACGAGGGTTGTCCCAAAAAAAGTCGTAGACAGGGAAAACAGTTTAGTTTCTCTTTTGCTAAATTAAATTTCTTTTCTTGTCATAGCAAAAAGTAACATTTTATGATCATGCATTGCAAGTTTCATGATGATATCGTATTTAATAAGAAAATTATGAAGAACTAAAGAAAGCATGTAAGTGTACATCGGCGCACGAAAGCAAGCGTAATAATTTACGTCTCATAACGTCATGATTTCTTTTTCTGCTTCACACGCGTCTGTCACAGGTACTTGTGGACAGGACCCCCCCCCCCCCTCCCATATACACCCCTTGTCAAAATATTTTTTTTGTCTTTTTTGTCATGAATTGTTTTTCTAGTACTTATTTACAACGTATTCCATATGAAAAATCCAAAAAAAATAACAGATTTAATCGGAACTTTTCATTATGACATTCTCTTGTTTATTGTCCTAACTACAGTCTTGGAGTTTGTTTCTGGTCTTGACTGTGTATATCTAGCTGCTTTGTTAAAGAAGCTTAACTTCTTTTTATTTATCTAACATGGCTGTAGGAATAATATTAGTACATGTATATTATATAATATACTGTAGAAAACATAGGTACTATATGCTCGTGTCCCCTCAATAACAACCAGTGACATTTTTTTTTGCTTGTTGAGGAATATTTAGCTCTACTGATCAGAGACCAGAAGAGCTTATGCGATAGTAATGCGTCCGGCGTCCGTCCGTCTGTCTGTCTGTCTGGCTTTGTGTAAACAATTTTTCAAAATGCTACTCCTCCTACAGTTTTGGTCTGATTTCAGTATAACTTGGCACACAAGAAGACTACACCAAGATACATAATTCTGTATATCTGTTTTTGATTTCGATGAACGGTGTTTTCATGGTTAGGCTGTTCAAAATTAATTCTACGTTTAACGTCACCTCCAAAGTTCAAAACCTACGAGGGAGGGAGGAAAAAAATAAACAAACAAAAATTTCAAACAATTGTGAATTTATTCAAATAAACCTATTCAGTTCATTAAAAAACACTACAACTGAGTAATAAGAGTATTGGATGTGACACCTAAGTTTATATTTCCCTAGCAGAGTTTTTCCTTAGAATGTTAATTGGTTTGAGTCCTTTTGTGACCAAACAATATAGACTGAATGTGCAGGAAAGTGGCTTTTAACTAGGCCTCAGTTGTCCTTTGGATTTATATTGCCACACCCCCATGGTATCCTGTAAGGAAATGCTTCTTCTTGTGGGAATGGTTAATCAATATCTACAATTAAAATTATGATGACAATATTTAATACATTCTTATATTGAAATATCTTGAAATTGAATTATGTTGCATTTTTTCTCATAGTACTAGATCTACTAGCATTTAGTTTTGAAAGTGTAAATTCTAATATTTGGATCATAGCTATTACATGTAGTTTATTCTTAATACCTTCAATTCCACACACAGGACAAGGTTCGTCTGACACTTCTTGGAATATCCTAACCACTTTCCTTGCTCTCCTTCAATAGAAAGGCCTTATTTTCTGTAAGCTTCACACTGCTCAAATGAAAAAGAATAGTATTTAATTTATCTTTTCCGTAGCTATTTGTAGGTACATGAATTATGAAGAAATCCATTGTCTTATTCATTACTCTTCCTTTGAATTTTTACAGAAATGTTTAAAATGATACTATTTAATAAAATTTAAATGATGATCGCACTGTATATAAAATTTTCACACACTTTGCACTCAGTAAAAAGTCTTGCGATTCTCTACAAAATACCATAAAAAGTTCAGCCAAGATAATTACGAACTGAGAGTCTCACTCAGTCTGTCATTGTCACAGTCTGTACATGTGATTCGAAGACTGACAAAAAATCAACAAACTAGACTTTGCCATTAACTTCAATCATTTAAACATCTATTTTTTACTTACATTTATGACCCCAAATTGTTTAATTCACTGCTTTTCTTTTAATAAAACACCAACATCATCTACTGCGGTATCAGAGCACATTTTCTGTCACTACGGGATGCAGAATTGAGTCGCTAAATGTAGAACCAAACCGGAACGGATAAACGGAATTCCGAATTGTTTGTTTTTTTTCAAAGACGATTTTCTCCAAAACCTACGCGCGCGGGTGACGTTAAACGTAGAACTAATTTTAAACAGCCTAACATGGCACACAAGTAGACAACACAAAGATACATAATTCTGTGAATCAGTTTTTGATTTATAACGGTGTTGGCATTGTTACTAAAAATAGATATTCATATGAAATTCTTTCAAAATGCTACTCCTCCTACAGTTTTGATCTGATTTCAATATAACTTGGCAGACAAGTAGACTACACAAAGATACATAATTCTGTGAATCAGTTTTTTATTTGATGAACGGTGTAAGCATTGTTACTAAAAATAGACATTCATGTGAAATTCTTTCAAAAAACTGTCTGTAATCAATTTTTCAAATGGTTACTCCTCCAACAGTTTTTGTCTGTTTTCAATATAACTTGCCACACAAGTAGACTACACTAAGGTACATAAATCTATGTATCGGTTTTTGATTTTGATGAACGATGTTGCCGTGGTTACTAAAATAGAAATTTCTTTGAAAATTTTTTAAAATGCTACCCCTCCTCCAGTTTTGGTCTGATTTCAATATAACTTGGCACACAAGTAGACTACTCTAAGATACACAATTCTGCATATCGGTTTTTGACTTGGATGAACATTATTGCCTTGGTTACTAAAAATAGAAATTTCTGTTAAATACTCTCAAAATGCTACTCCAAATACCGTTTTAGTTTAATTGTAATATAATGTGGCATGCAAGTAGACTACACTAAGAACATTAAATGACCTAATCAAGGATCATTTTTCTTTTTATTACTGTTGTAAAGTTTCAATTCTCAACTGCTTAAGTACTTCTCTCTTCCTTTGCTCAAGTACAAACCAGTAGAGCTTCAGTCTCGACAGAGACTTCTGGTTAGTTGATAGCATAGTGCCCTAACTTAAAATGTTTGGCTGTTCCCCATCCCCAAGTCTGAAATTGCTTCCTACGAGCCTGTCTAGGTATAAACTTAGAGACTCAGTTATAAAAACTTCTTTCGGTACGTCTTACCTAACAGCCATCGTTTAAAATATATTGTCACTTGTGGTACTAGATTTTGACAACTGAATATTGGATGGGATGTATTTGTACAACCATTCAAAAAAAAAACTTGCATTTTTTTCTCTCAAAACGCCTTCTTCTATATTTGTAGTTTAAATCTAAACAATTCTAACCTGTGATGGCGTGCTCATACTCCTTCCCATATATTAAATAATATAGCGAGTTCAGAACTCGTAGCAAATTGAATAATGATTTCTGAGCTGTTTTGAATAAGCACATTTCTGGTTGTATTTATTTTAAACTAACGCATTACACAAATCCACCTTTACGCAGACACAGTCACTAGAAAATAAAAGTTCAGTTTGCCTTATCATATCCACGTAGAAAGGGGGGGGGGGGTTACATGTCATATAATGTCTCTAAGCGATTTTTAAAATACTACATTGTATCAGTGATAAATCCTCTATAAAGAATATCGTTGATTGAACCCTAATTCATCTCGAAAATCTGCAGCAAAACTCAAATTCTAATGAATCGATTTCGAATTCTTTTATCAAAAATTTTCCTGAACTTTTTCCTAGTCCTCTGACGTTTTCCTTTATTCTATGACACTCGGAACTCGAAAGTTACCCGCTAGGTGTCGTTTTTGGATCACTTCCATAATTTGTGGTTTGACGTTTCCAAATTTTTCACGTTTGACGCTGAATACCCGGATAATTGGGGAATGTCTGGGCAATTCAATTGACGATTAAAGACACAAATATCTACCGAAACAAGATATCATGACACATTTTGGTGACATGCAGTAGGTATATGATATTTTAGGCCCGATATTCAAGAGGGGTCCGATGTAAACAAACCGAAGTGACTTACCTTCTCTATTTTATAATACCAGGGTTTGACTTTTTTTTTAGTAAATCGTTAAATCTGTTATTTTTGGGATTTTTCATATGGAATACGTTGTAAATAATTACTAGAAACATCATTCATGACAAAAGAGAAAAAAAAATATTTTGACCAGGGGTGTATATTGGGGGGGGGGATTTTTTTGGTATTTTTTTAGCTCTACTGGTCAGAGACCAGAAGAGCTTATGCGATAGTAATGCGTCCGTCGTCCGTCCGTCTGTCTGTCTGTCTGTCCGTCTGTCTGTCTGTAAACAATTTTTCAAAATGCTACTCCTCCTACAGTTTTGGTCTAATTTCAGTATAACTTGGCACACAAGTAGACTACACTAAGATACATCATTCTGTGTATCGGTTTTTGATTTCAATGAACGGTGTTGCCGTGGTTACTAAAAATAGAAATTTCTGTGAAATTCTTTCAAAATGCTACTCCTCCTACAGTTTTGGTTTGATTTCAATACTACTTGGCACACAAGTAGACTACACTAAGATACATAATTCTGTATATCAGTTTTTGATTTCAATGAACGGTGTTGCCGTGGTTACTAAAAATAGAAATTTCTGTGAAATTCTTTCAAAATGCTACTCCTCCTACAGTTTTGGTCTGATTTCAATATAACTTAGCACACAAGTAGACTACACTAAGATACATCATTCTGAATATCGGTTTTTGATTTCAATGAACAGTGTTGCCGTGGTTACTAAAAATAGAAATTTCTGTGAAATTCTTTCAAAATGCTACTCCTCCTACAAGTTTGGTCTGATTTCAATATAACTTGGCATGCAAGTAGACTACACTAAGATACATCATTCTGAGTATTGGTTTTTGATTTCGATGAACGGTGTTGCCGTGGTTACTAAAAATAGAAATTTCTGTGAAATTCTTTCAAAATGCTAATCCAAATACGGTTTTAGTCTGATTATAATATAATGTGGCATGCAAGCAGACTACACTAAGAACATAAAGAGACTTAATCAAGGATCATTATTCTATTTATTGCTGTTGAAAAGTTTCAATTCCCAACTGCTTTTAAGTACTTTTCTCTTCCTTTGCTATAATTACAAACCAGTAGAGCTTCAGTCTCGACAGAGACTTCTGGTTTTTTTTAGCAGATTCAAATTTCAGTCGTAATTTAGTTGGATGATCACCTTACATTTTAGACAGCAGAGAATACACATTGTTTGACGTCGTTCATGGTCCAGAAAATTCTGCGTTTAACAAACAATTTATTGCATCCTCGTGCGCCTGTTCCTTAAATATTTATAATTTCAGGAGTGTGAAATCCAACTTCAAAACGTATTCATTTAAAATGCTCAATTACATTTTCAGTAATTGGCTGTGATCTTAAAACACAGTAAATTTGTAGAATTTTAAATTACCAAGTTCATTTATTCTCTCAAAACCATTTAAAATACATGGTACATGAGGACAATGATAAATATTTACAGCATATATACATTCTGGTCAGAGGTATAAGTATATGATATTATACATAATAAGACAATAAAATTGAAGAAAAAGAAAATGAAGAGGAAAACAATGAAAAAAAAAATGGAAAAAGGGGAGGAAAAAACACGTAATAATGAAATGAGAGGAAAACAATTATGGAGGACAGACTAAATCATATATTTTTAATATAAACATACAGAGTTTTTTTAGTGATATAGCATCTTGTTTTGTCATCAGTTGAGAGAATTTAAGAACATTTGGTCTAGTAAAGTAGTATTCATTAATATACTTTTTCCTGATGTTTGACAGTGCAGTACATTCAAGTATAAAATGAAATTCATCAGCAACATGTTTAGCATTACAAAATGTACATAATCTTTCACTTAATGGTATAGATGCCCATCTTCCCAACTCAACTGGTAGATGGTGATTAGTAGTACGAAATTTGACAAGTATTTTTCTAAATTTTAATGGCAGAATACTTAGATACTTTTCACACTCAAAATTTGTTTTAAAAGTTTTATACAAAGTACCTTTAGAAGAACTGTTAATATCAGAATGCCATTTTTGTATAAATTGATCTTGTAATCTTTGTTTAACAACAGTAGTAACCCAGTCTTGATTAGGATTATAATAAAACTGTTCATTCCAAATATAAGAAAGTCCACATGAGTCAAAAATACTATTAACACAGTCAATCCAAGGATTCTTACCAATTTCCGATTGTGAGTTAGAAATTAAATATTGATACAATATACATGAAATTTTCTTATCTGTGCTATTCAATAATCTACACCAGTATGAGACTATTCTTGAATTAATAAGGACAGATAATGGGAAACGTCCTGTTTCACCATAAACCATACAATTCGGGGTACTACTTTTCAAGTATAGAATATGTTTCAAAAATTTTAAATGAACACGTTCAATAATATCTAGGTTTCAAAACCCAGATTTCACAACCATAAAGTAACACTGTAAACCATTTTATCAAACAAATCAAGTTGACATTCTACAAGGAAATGATTCTAGTTAATTTTAAAGAGACGCCGTGACGGAAATAGAGGAAAATTATCAAAAGTAGAATTTTTGCATGACATATGCAAATTTTGTTCAGTTCTTAGATAAAAAAAGGTTTCAGAAAATACAGGTTTCAGAACCTAAAAAAAGTCTACTTTTATGAAAAAAAATAAAGCAGAAATAATATTTGTTTACCCCAACACAAAAATACTGCTTCACTTCTTCCTCGTTTGTACACATACATGTAGTTGAAGAGGTACATGTATCTATAAATAGAAACAGGTGATTTCCTTTTAAATATTTGAGTCGGCCGTGTCGTCGGTAAGGCAGCTATGGCTCTTTACATAATTATAATCTAAGATCACTTGGTAACGTTAAGATAATTTTCCAAACCAAATTTACACCTGCACATTTTATAATGAAGGCATTTTGAAGAATTTAATACATTTACATTCCGGATCCAGTCTTGGACATATAAAATTATCCCTGAACACACCATCTGTGCATGATTCTCCATACATTTCAAAACAATAAGAAGAGTTCCCTTTCTTTGTTTACGTACATGAACGGACATTGGCGTGTGGGGTCAAAGATTTACATAGAAATACATAGATAAAATCTTTAAAAATCCTCTTCTCAAGAACTTCATGATGCATAAACCTGTGTTTTTCTTTTTAAATGTTTTGTGACAAAACTATCCTGTTAAGAGTTCACAGTGATGATCATAAATGTTTAGTAGTTTATTGATAAAAACATACGTGCTTTTTTTCGTCAGTGTTTACATTTGTGGCGGTCAGCCGGGTTCGATCGCCGTTGGCCAGATAGCTCAGTCGGCAGAACATCTGACCGAAGATTCAGGGTTACGTGTCTGGAGTTATTTGAGTAGATCAGTCGTGAAACATGTTTCAGACAGTAAAGGCCGGTGTGGATAAAAATCATAACTAAGGATATAGGTGTAGTCTCCAAGGATTTGTACCATTTTTGTTTTGCCAGGTATTGTTTGTAATTCTTTAGATAATTAGCAAAAATATACATTATTATTCTTATAAAATGAACAGTTGTTGAGATACATGTAATATTATAATACTCAGGCTTGATCTAAAACGTTGGTTAGCCTAGTAGGTCATGGGTTCACTGAAAGTTGAAAGGATGACCTTTCGTAAACATTTTCTACAATGACCTGATTAGTTAGCGTGGTAGTTATTTGAATTGCTCATAAATTAATGTTAAATTCAACATCTGATAGGTCTATAGGTTTGTTATTTAAGAAATTGGGATATGTTTTAGATTTGTAAGGAGGTTTCTATCATTGGAAAGGTACACATGCAGTCAACAGAATTTGTTTTTAGGTTCCCCCTCTCCACTTTGAAGTCATTGCTAAAAGCTATACAAGTATTAGCTTCCCTAAAAAGCTCGTCTGACGTGGTTTGCTTAAATTCATTAAGTGGAAATAAATCAATAATTATATATATGTTACTTAATTTCTTTCGTTCAGTAATCTATCTTTAAAAGACCATTGTAAACAATATTGCCATGGCAGCTCAATTTCTTTTAAATCATGCTGGAGATGAATTTTACTGAACACAATTTATTTGCAACAACATCTTTCTTTTCTCATTAATACTACGTTTTATTTTATATCATTTTTTTTCTGTGGAAGAGAAGGGTTTGTACATGTAGCATGTTAAACAAAATTACCAAATGAAATGTTATTTCCAACAAAGAAGTTCATACTACATAATGTCAACAGAAATTATTTTTTAATCTATATATTTTTTTCATTTACTCAAGTTCAGTTTATTTTCAAACCATTTTATAATGACATGCCATAATATAACAACTGGTCTACACCATTGTCATTAAAATTTATGGATCGTTTTACCAGTACATTAGTCATGACAAGAAAACTTATGCATTCTATCCGGAGAGCGAACTCAATAAAAGCCGAATTAACGTTAATCTGTGATTATTCCCAAGGGAAGATGTGCGCGGGGCAATTAATGTCAACAGTTTGAGGGAGGGATCTTAAGTTTTACTGGGTTTAAAACATAGGTAGAATACTTATTATTTAGAATTCTTTGCACACACACCCTTTGGGGGGGGGGGGGGGGGGGGGGGGGGGCTTCTAAATCAAATGCTGTTAAAAAGTAAAATAAAAGAAAAAGAAAGTTAAATTAATTATAGTATACTAATTCTTCGTTAAAAAATAAGCTTTTCAAAGTTTTACGTATTTCCATATCAAAACTAATTCTTCATTAAAAATAAGCTGCCTTTCAAATATCAAGTATTGAAATAAATGGTGGAATGTATCAAGTTTTATTTTACTTTAACTAAGACAGCTGAAAACCTAGGATCCACCCCCTGAAATCAATTACACTTTTATTGACTCCATTGCTTTGGAATTTCTTGGCATTAAAATACGAAAAAACAATAATTTTTATATGATTCCAAGAAGAAAAAAAAGTTTACCACATTTTCGTTCGGAAATTAAAAAAATCCGAATAAATTTACTTAGTATCTCACAAAATGATGTATAACATCGCATACTTGTACATGATTAAATCGATTTATGTTTTAACCTGTTAATGTTATTATAGATGTAACAGATTGAAGTAAAACTGTGCAGAGGCAAATCCACTATCATTTATGATTTTACATAACACAGCAGGAACATTAAATTTAAGCTCTTGCATTGTTCAAGTAATGCCGACCTTACTGATTTCTTTATTCAACAAACAAAATAAAATGAAGTATGTAAATTATATCAATGGGAAGATCGTTGTTTGATCACCTAATGGGCGCGTAAAACAGCGATAACAATCTTGGCAGGGCGTTACACATGTTGATCATTCCTCCTGCTGTTCTTGAAAGCTAACATTGTTTCTCAAACCATCTGATGTACTGTAACAATGATTTTCTACTTAACACGTAATTAATGGATGGAATTCTGAAGTCTGTAGGAAAAGAAACAAGAAGAAGCAAACTAATTTCGTCCAAAATATAATCGTTGGATTGGAGTTTTTTTTTTACTATAATGGGAGCTGGGCAACTAAGAGAAAATATTTTAATACGTGCCCATTTATGCAAATAAAAGATTAAAAGCGCATTTCCTCCTTGGCCGAGCTACATGCGTCTTTGGAGATTATGGATGTATCGAAATTTCCACCATCGAACTATCTAAACAAATTAATGGAACGACTGCATAAATAAGCCCTGCTTACAGGTGTCATTGTCTGACGTCACGGCGTCAGACAGTACTAGATTTAACCAGGGCTTATTTATGCAGTCGTTCCATGAAATTGTTTAGATAGCTCGATGGTGGAAATTTCGATACATGCATAATCTCCAAGGAAGAATGAGTTTGTCCCAGGAGGAAATGAGCTTTTATTTACATTACTGAATGATCTTGTCTTTAGTATAGTCCGTGCTTTCGTCTTTGAACATGTTCGCTTCAGTTCTCTATAAAAAAAATGCCTTATTATATAAATTTCACTGTTTTGTGTTGTGTATCATTTTACATGTTATGGTTAAATAATTGATTGCTTATTTTCAGTAAAATTATACCTTGACATTGAATTACTAGTACCTAAACATCAGGCACGTGGTCAAATATTTTCTCTTAGTTGCCCTGCTCCAAGTATTGTAAAAACTGATAATACAGTGCCTGAGAAAAATGCAGTGAAACAGAAAAAATGTCTAAATATTTAATTTCGCTTTTAATTCTTTATTGTGTAAATAGATTTGTATGTTGCGAAAGTGATATACTTCACTCCCATCCAACGATTCTATTTTGGACGATATTACATTGTAAATTAGATTGCATCTTCTTGTTCTTCAGTTCAGAATTTCATCAATCAATTACTTAACAGTGTTAAGTAGAGAATCATTGTACATCAAATGGTTTGAGAAGCAATGAAAGCTTTCAAGAACAACAGGGAAATGGTCAGCATGTGTAACGCTCTGCCAAGATTGTTAATACGTGCCCATTAAGTAATCAAAGATCTTCCCATTGATTTCATCATTTACAACCTTCATTTTATTCTGTTTGTTGTATAAAAAATCAGTTAAGACATTTAACATATAAAACATTACTTGAAAAATGCTAACCTGGGATCTTGAACCATCTTAAGCCTAAGTCGATCAAAATCTTTATTTTATAATAAAATGTCGCAAAAGTCAAGCAGACCAGAAGGGTTAGAGGTAGGGTTAGGGATATTTTTCATATTGTTTCACATAGATATTGTTATGTGCAAATAAAGAAATAAATTCCATAATTGATAAATATTTATCGGCGATTAAAAATTTCACTTAAGTCCTAGTTTGTTTCATGATCCTGGAGCCAGGAGCTTCAATTTAAAATTCTTTGTAAATTATTGTATAAAATATTGACTACGCATGGACTCTTGAAGATGCAAACCACGTCAGACAAGCTTTTTAGGAAAGCTAATGCTTGTAACAGTATTACACTTTGGTTCACGTCAAATCATGGCTGACGCAAAATAATCCCGGAATCTCAAATCATGGCTGACGCAAAATAATCCCGGAATCTTCCCTTCCGATTCGGGCATTTTGATATGAGACTGGAGCTGAATTTTTTATGAGAAGAAAAACAACTTGTAAACTTCCTGTATTGACCAGATGTATTGAAATTGAGGGCGTGCTGATTTTTCTGTATACTGTCAAGTGTGGGGAGTGATTAGGCCCTGGACTAGATTTTCAAGCACCTGCTCGACTTCGACCGAAACAAACTTGCGTGCCTTGCTGGATGGCTATGTATTTTTTTGTACTAAAATCTTTATAAAGTATGGTTTTACAAGATCTGAAAAGGAAACTTCTCAGAAGTTTGTTTTGAATTAGTTACATCTACTCAAACTTGCGCATTTTTGGTAAGAATATATAGCAGAAATTAATACTGTTGTGACACCTGCAGTAAAACCGAATTTTGTACTTAGAAATACTGTAGTCTAACAATTAAGGTTTTATTCTGTGAGTTTAGACGGAAAATGAGAAATAATGGCATTTTTCGGCCGTCATTGCCGTTCGTTCATGTTTAATGGAGCAAAGAAAATTAGTCCAGATTTCCTCTAAAATAAATTATGTTGGCCACACCACGGCCTGATTTGGATGTGTCGGGTTGAGAGAAATGCATGAAATTTATAGGACAGCTTAAGAAATACCTTGCCATCACACTCGTTAACATTATTTACTCATAAACAATTTTAAAATCTATAAATTAAAAAAATTTAGACCACACTCGGAGCAAAATAAAAATTCTGAATATGTGTAAACATCGGTTTATTTGGAATATATTGGTAACAGATAAAGAAGTCCGGTCGGAAAAAATAATTATTGAGGCAAATCAATCGTAATTAAGCAGAAAACACCTTAATATTTCACTAATATTTATTTTTTCAATGCCCCTTTTAACCCCATCCCCCCCAACCTTTTGACAAAAACTATTTCTTTCGCCCTGCTAAAAAAAGCAAACTTATTTTGAACGATTTTTCATCCTCATGTGAACCAGTATGCATCCATTAAAAAATTAAAACGAAAAAACCGCACAAGTTTAACGCGCAAGATCATTACATACAGTTCAACCTTTGCCATATTTTTAGAAATCCGTGCTCACTGCGAAGCCCCCTGTCACAGAGTTTTGCCCGTAATTTTCCTATCTTGGGGCGGATTTTTATGATACTTGGTAAATACATTAAATAATCATCATAGATCGGGAAAATAGCAATATACCGGCAAGGAAAAAAATTAAGTTAAATGCAGGTGTCATAACAGTATTACACTTTGGTTCACGTCAAATCATGGCTGACGCAAAATAATCCCGGAATCTTCCCTTCCGATTCGGGCATTTTTATACGAGACTGGAGCTTAATTTTTTTTTATGAGATGAAAAACAACATGTAAACTTCCTGTATTGACCAGATTTATTGAAATTGAGGGCGTGCTGATTTTTCTGTATACTGTCAAGTGTGGGGAGTGATTAGGCCCTGGACTAGATTTTCAAGCACCTGCTCGACTTCGACCGAAACAAACTTGCGTGCCTTGCTGGATGGCTATGTATTTTTTGGTACTAAAATCTTTATAAAGAATGGTTTTACAAGATCTGAAAAGGAAACTTCTCAGAAGTTTGTTTTGAATTAGTTACATCTACTCAAACTTGCGCATTTTTGGTAAGAATATATAGCAGAAATTAATACTGTTGTGACACCTGCATTAAATCTAGTACTGTCTGACGCCAAGACGTCAGACAATCAAGCTATTCTGATTGCTTTATATCAGAGAACTTTACTATGTTATTTACAAATGCACACATTGCTTTAAGTTTAATATGGATATGAATATTTCCATTAATTTAGAAACCACCGCTTTAATTTTATGCTTCATAAAATATTCTTAAGACAAGAAACGTTTTTTATTTGTTTTGAAAGAAATACAATTCATTTATTAATTTTAAGTTCTAATTTTTTGCCAAATACATAACCCGCTTACACATAACCCGCGTAAGCGGGTTATGTAATTTTTTTCTGCAATAGCTGCGACCGTTAATTCCAGTAATAACAAACAAAGAAAGACATTTTATTGTTTATATTAATTTTATATCTGTTTAAATAATCATTTAAAGTAGGATTAAAAAGATTAATTATTGTATTAATGATGCGAACGTCTTTATGCGTTTCTTTGATGGAACAGCCACTGATCAAGAAATATGTACAGGTGACATGCCTAATGTAGTTCATGCAGTGATTTCTTAATATATAAAGGAGAAAATATTCAGTGGATGTAAATATTAATGAATATTTAGCGCCCTTTTTAACAGGATTACCGTTACAATCTTATATAAATTGAGTCAAAACATTGTACATTTTGGTGTTCCTTGATTATTGAAAATGTTTATACGAGGGTTGTCCCCAAAAAAGTCGTAGACAGGGAAAACAGTTTAGTTTCTCTTTTGCTAAATTAAATTTCTTTTCATGTCAAAGCAAAAAGTAACATTTTATGATCATGCATTGCAAGTTTCATGATGATATCGTATTTAATAAGAAAATTATGAAGAACTAAAGAAAGCATGTAAGTGTACATCGGCGCACGAAAGCAAGCGTAATAATTTACGTCTCATAACGTCATGATCTCTTTTTCTGCTTCACACGCGTCTGTCACAGGAACTTGTGGACAGGCCCCCCCCCCTCCCATATACACCCCTTGTCAAAATTTTTGTTATGAATTATGTTTTTCTAGTACTTATTTACAACGTATTCCATATGAAAAATCCAAAAAAAAATAACAGATTTAATCGGAACTTTTCATTATGACATTCTCTTGTTTATTGTCCTAACTACAGTCTTGGAGTTTGTTTCTGGTCTTGACTGTGTATATCTAGCTGCTTTGTTAAAGAAGCTTAACTTCTTTTTATTTATCTAACATGGCTGTAGGAATAATATTAGTACATGTATATTATATAATATACTGTAGAAAACATAGGTACTATATGCTCGTGTCTCCTCAATAACAACCAGTGACATTTTTTTTTGCTTGTTGAGGAATTTTTAGCTCTACTGATCAGAGACCAGAAGAGCTTATGCGATAGTAATGCGTCCGACGTCCGTCCGTCTGTCTGTCTGTCTGTCTGGCTTTGTGTAAACAATTTTTCAAAATGCTACTCCTCCTACAGTTTTGGTCTGATTTCAGTATAACTTGGCACACAAGAAGACTACACCAAGATACATAATTCTGTATATCTGTTTTTGATTTCGATGAACGGTGTTTTCATGGTTACTAAAAATAGAAATTTTTGAAAACTTCTTTCAAATTGTTACTCCTCCAACAGTTTTTGTCTGTTTTCAATATAAATTGCCACACAAGTAGACTACACTAAGGTACATAATTCTGTGTATCGGTTTTTGATTTTGATGAACGATGTTGCCGTGTTACTAAAAATAGAAATTTCTTTGAAATTTTTTTAAAATGCTACCCCTCTCCAGTTTTGGTCTGATTTCAATATAACTTGGCACACAAGTAGACTACACAAAGATACATAATTTTATGCTTCGGTTTTTGATTTCGATGAACGGTGTTAGCATTGTTACTAAAAATAGAATTTCCTGTGAAATTCTTTCAAAATGCTACTCCTCCTACAGTTTTGGTCTGATTTCTTATAACATGGCACACCAAGTAGACTACACAAAGATACATAATTCTGTGAACGGTGTAGGCATTGTTACTAAAAATAGAAATTTCTGTGAAATTCTTTCAAAATGCTACTCCTCCTACAGTTTTGGTCTGATTTCTTATAACATGGCACACAAGTAGACAACACAAAGATACATAATTCTGTGAATCAGTTTTTGATTTATAACGGTGTTGGCATTGTTACTAAAAATAGATATTCATATGAAATTCTTTCAAAATGCTACTCCTCCTACAGTTTTGATCTGATTTCAATATAACTTGGCAGACAAGTAGACTACACAAAGATACATAATTCTGTGAATCAGTTTTTTATTTGATGAACGGTGTAAGCATTGTTACTAAAAATAGACATTCATGTGAAATTCTTTCAAAAACTGTCTGTCTGTAATCAATTTTTCAAATGGTTACTCCTCCATCAGTTTTTGTCTGTTTTCAATATAACTTGCCACACAAGTAGACTGCACTAAGGTACATAATTCTGTGTATCGGTTTTTGATTTTGATGAACGATGTTGCCGTGGTTACTAAAATAGAAATTTCTTTGAAAATTTTTTAAAATGCTACCCCTCCTCCAGTTTTGGTCTGATTTCAATATAACTTGGCACACAAGTAGACTACTCTAAGATACACAATTCTGCATATCGGTTTTTGACTTGGATGAACATTATTGCCTTGGTTACTAAAAATAGAAATTTCTGTTAAATACTCTCAAAATGCTACTCCAAATACCGTTTTAGTTTAATTGTAATATAATGTGGCATGCAAGTAGACTACACTAAGAACATTAAATGACCTAATCAAGGATCATTTTTCTATTTATTACTGTTGTAAGGTTTCAATTCCCAACTGCTTAAGTACTTTTCTCTTCCTTTGCTACAAGTACAAACCAGTAGAGCTTCAGTCTCGACAGAGACTTCTGGTTAGTTGATAGCATAGTGCCCTAACTTAAAATTTTTGGCTGTTCCCCATCTTGCTTCCTACGAGCCTGTCTAGGTATAAATTTACAGACTTTTAAAAACTTCTTTCGGTACGTCTTACCTAACAGCCATCGTTTAATAATATATTGTCACTTGTGGTACTAGATTTTGACAACTGAATATTGGATGGGATGTATTTGTACAACCATTCAAAAAAAAAACTTGCATTTTTTTTTCTCTCGAAACGCCTTCCTCTACATTTGTAGTTTAATCAAAACAATTCTAACCTGTAATGACGTGCACACACCCCTTCCCGTATATTAAATAATATAGCGAGCTCTGATCTCGCAGCAAATTGAATAATGATTTCTGAGCTGTTTTGAATAAGCACATTTCTGGTTGTATTTATTTTAAACTAACGCATTACACAAATCCACCTTTACGCAGACACAGTCACTAGAAAATAAAAGTTCAGTTTGCCTTAACATATCCACGTAGAAAGGGGGGGGGGGGGGATTACATGTCATATAATGTCTCTAAGCGATTTTTAAAATACTATATTGTATCAGTGATAAATCCTCTATAAAGAATATCTTTGATTGAACCCTAATTCATCTCGAAAACTGCAGCAAAACTCAAATTCTAATGAATCGATTTCGAATTCTTTTATCAAAATTTTCCTGAACTTTTTCCTAGTCCTCTGACGTTTTCCTTTATTCTATGACACTCGGAACTCGAAAGTTACCCGCTAGGTGTCGTTTTTGGATCACTTCCATAATTTGTGGTTTGACGTTTCCAAATTTTTCACGTTTGACGCTGAATACCCGGATAATTGGGGAATGTATGGGCAATTAAATGGACGATTAAAGACACAAATATCTACCGAAACAAGATATCATGACACATTTTGGTGACATGCAGTAGGTATATGATATTTTAGGCCCGATATTAAAGAGGGGTCCGATGTAAACAAACCGAAGTGACTTGCCTTCTCTATTTTATAATACCAGGGTTTGACTTTTTTTTAGTAAATCGTTAAATCTGTTATTTTTGGGATTTTTCATATGGAATACGTTGTAAATAATTACTAGAAACATCATTCATGACAAAAGAGAAAAAAAAATATTTTGACCAGGGGTGTATATTGGGGGGGGGGGGGGGGGGATTTTTTGGTATTTTTTTTTTTTGCAGATTCAAATTTCAGTCGTAATTTAGTTGAAAGATCACCTTACATTTTAGACAGCAGAGAATACACATTGTTTGACGTCGTTCATGGTCCAGAAAATTCTGCGTTTAACAAACAATTTATTGCATCCTCGTGCGCCTGTTCCTTAAATATTTATAATTTCAGGAGTGTGAAATCCAACTTCAAACGTATTTATTTAAAATGCTCAATTACATTTTCAGTAATTGGCTGTGATCTTAAAACACAGTAAATTTGTAGAATTTTAAATTACCAAGGAAATGATTCTAGTTAATTTTAAAGAGACGCCGTGACGGAAATAGAGGAAAATTATCAAAAGTAGAATTTTTGCATGACATATTTGTTCAGTTCTTAGATAAAAAAAGGTTTCAGAAAATACAGGTTTCAGAACCTTAAAAAAGTCTACTTTTATGAAAAAAAATAAAAGCAGAAATAATATTTGTTTACCCCAACACAAAAAAACTGCTTCACTTCTTCCTCGTTTGTACACATACATGTAGTTGAAGAGGTACATGTATCTATAAATAGAAACAGGTGATTTCCTTTTAAATACTTTTGTCGGCCGTGTCGTCGGTAAGGCAGCGGCTCTTTACATAGATATAATCTAAGATCAGTTGGTAACGTTAATAAGATAATTTTCCAAACCAAATTTACACCTGTACATTTCATAATGAAGGCATTTTGAAGAATTTAATACATTTACATTCCGGATCCAGTCTTGGATATATAAAATTATCTCTGAACACACCATCTGTGCATGATTCTCCATACATTTCAAAACAATAAGAAGAGTTCCCTTTCTTTGTTTACGTACATGAACGGACATTGGCGTGTGGTATATTTACGACAACAAACAACTTCATAATGCAAAAACCTGTGTGTTTTTCTTTTTAAATGTTTTGTGACAACCCTATCCTGTTAAGAGTTCACAGTGATGATCATAAATGTTTTGTAGTTTATTGATAAAAACATACGTGCTTTTTTTCGTCAGTGTTTACATTTGTGGCGGTCAGCCGGGTTCGATCGCCGGTGGCCAGATGTGACTCAGTCGGCAGAACATCTGACCGGAGATTCAGGGTTAGACCTTACGTGTCTGGAGTTATTGAGTAGACATGTTTCAGACAGTAAAGGCCGGTGTGGATAAAAATCATAACTAAGGATATAGGTGTAGTCTCCAAGGATTTGTACCATTTTTGTTTTGCCAGGTATTGTTTGTAATTCTTCAGATAATTAGCATAAATATACATTATTATTCTTATAAAATGAACAGTTATTGAGATACATGTAATATCATAATACTCAGGCTTGATCTAAAACGTTGGTTAGCCTAGTAGGATATGGGTTCACTGAAAGTTGAAAGGATGACCTTTCGTAAACATTTTCTACAATGACCTGATTAGTTAGCGTGGTAGTTATTTGAATTGCTCATAAATTAATGTTAAATTCAACATCTGATAGGTCTATAGGTTTGTTGTTTAAGAAATTGGGATATGTTTTAGATTTGTAAGGAGGTTTCTATCATTGGAAAGGTACACATGTAGTCAGCAGAATTTGTTTTTAGGTTCCCCCTCTCCACTTTGAAGTCATTGCTAAAAGCTATACAAGTATTAGCTTTCCTAAAAAGCTCGTCTGACGTGGTTTGCTTAAATTCATAAAGCGGAAATAAATCAATAATTATATATATGTTACTTAATTTCTTTCGTTCAGTAATATATCCTTAAAAGACCATTATAAACAATATTGCCATGGCAGCTCAATTTCTTTTAAATCATGCTGGAGATGAATTTTACTGAACACAATTTATTTGCAACAACATCTTTCTTTTCTCATTAATACTACGTTTTATTTTATATCATTTTTTTTCTGTGGAAGAGAAGGGTTTGTACATGTAGCATGTTAAACAAAATTACCAAATGAAATGTTATTTCCAACAAAGAAGTTCATACTACATAATGTCAACAGAAATTATTTTTTAATCTATATATTTTTTTCATTTACTCAAGTTCAGTTTATTTTCAAACCATTTTATAATGACATGCCATAATATAACAACTGGTCTACACCATTGTCATTAAAATTTATGGATCGTTTTACCAGTACATTAGTCATGACAAGAAAACTTATGCATTCTATCCGGAGAGCGAACTCAATAAAAGCCGAATTAACGTTAATCTGTGATTATTCCCAAGGGAAGATGTGCGCGGGGCAATTAATGTCAACAGTTTGAGGGAGGGATCTTAAGTTTTACTGGGTTTAAAACATAGGTAGAATACTTATTATTTAGAATTCTTTGCACACACACCCTTTGGGGGGGGGGGGGGCTTCTAAATCAAATGCTGTTAAAAAGTAAAATAAAAGAAAAAGAAAGTTAAATTAATTATAGTATACTAATTCTTCGTTAAAAAATAAGCTGTCTTTCAAATTTTTACGTATTTCCATATCAAAACTAATTCTTCATTAAAAATAAGCTGCCTTTCAAATATCAATGATTGAAATAAATGGTGGAATGTATCAAGTTTATTTTTCTTTTACTATGAAAGCTGAAAACCTAGGATCCACCCCCTAAAATCAATTACACTTTTATTGACTCCATTGCTTTGGAATTTCTTGGCATTAAAATACGAAAAAACAATAATTTTTATATGATTCCAAGAAAAAAAAACTTTACCACATTTTCGTTCGGAAATTAAAAAAATCCGAATAAATTTACTTAGTATCTCACAAAATGATGTATAACATCTCATACCTGTACATGATTAAATCGATTTATGTTTTAACCTGTTAATGTTATTATAGATGTAACAGATTGAAGTAAAACCGTGCAGAGGCAAATCCACTATCATTTATGATTTTACATAACACAGCAGGAACATTAAATTTAAGCTCTTGCATTGTTCAAGTAATGCCGACCTTACTGATTTCTTTATTCAACAAACAAAATAAAATGAAGTATGTAAATTATATCAATGGGAAGATCGTTGTTTGATCACCTAATGGGCGCGTAAAACAACGATAACAATCTTGGCAGGGCGTTACACATGTTGACCATTCCCCCTGCTGTTCTTGAAAGCTAACATTGTTTCTCAAACCATCTGATGTACTGTAACAATGATTTTCTACTTAACACGTAATTAATGGATGGAATTCTGAAGTCTGTAGGAAAAGAAACAAGAAGAAGCAAACTAATTTCGTCCAAAATATAATCGTTGGATTGGAGTTTTTTTACTATAATGGGAGCTAGGCAACTAAGAGAAAATATTTTAATACGTGCCCATTTATGCAAATAAAAGATTAAAAGCGCATTTCCTCCTTGGCCGAGCTACATGCGTCTTCGGAGATTATGGATGTATCGAAATTTCCATCATCGAACTATCTAAACAAATTAATGGAACGACTGCATAAATAAGCCCTGGTTAAATCTAGTACTGTCTGACGCCAAGACGTCAGACAATTATTTTGAAAAGTAGACCTGTACAATGATGTTCAAGGATAACGAGATCGTTAACCGTGGTATTTTATGAACGCCATAGTGAAAAGCAATTTGCCAATTTACGAGCAAAACATTCATTTAATATTTCTTACAGATTTGGAAATATGTGACGGACGGACAGTCAGACGGATAAACGTTGTGTGGAGTAGTCCTGGATATAAAGATAAAAGATCTTATGTCAAAATTTATCAACTGTTATTGGTATTTGATGTTTTTTTTAATCTTATACCAATTTATTAATAATTTAAAACAAGTATTCACTGCATGACAGTACGTAAAAGGTACTCCAACTGTAAAAAGTCAGCTTTGAAGTATCATAAATATCTCAAAAAGGAAGAATTTTTAAGACGCAGGCTATTCCCCATTTTCAAAAGTGAGTTATCTCCCCTCAAAATCGGAACTCTTCAACACTAGCATAACATGTTACGATAATCCAACAAAATAGTGATCAACTTACACGCTGTATTTAAAAATTTTAAAAGAAGGAAACGGTGTGCATTTTTTTTTAGATAGTAAATTATTTTATAAAGGGTTTGTTAGCCCCCCCCTTTCTAGAAAGCTATACGAATTAGCCAGGCACGTAGCATCGTTTTCAAAAGTCGGGGGGGGGGGGAGGGTAGCCAAAGAAATATTTTTTTCTTACCTGGAAAAGTTGACAAGCAAAGAAAAACCTTGCCCAAAGTTGGAAAAGCTACTAATTTCAGTACCAGTTCATTGGCATACAATACTGCATTTCCCTTATATAACTTTACCGTAGTATAAACTGTGTGTGTGTGTGGGGGGGGGGGGTTGGCAACCTGTCTATCAATGAACATTTTCAATAGAAAAAGTAATATTGGGAAAAAAGTGGGGGTGGGGCTTAAACCCCTTGACCCCGCCCCCCCCCCCCCTTTCCGTGCGTACAGGTACAGAGAATATGTAAATGGGTTGAACAGTTGAATATGAGCCATAGTTGTGAAAATTAAAAATTATTAGAATTTTTAATTGTGAATTCAATAAAATTACGGTACATATATTTTTTCACAGATGTACATGTATGTCAGTTACACGGAGTCTCTCTCTCTCTCTCTCTCTCTGATTGTTTTTTACACACTTTGTAAAAAAAGAATAACTTATAAAAATAAATACATGTACTTACACTGAAAGGATTTAAAAAAAATAAATAACACTTGAGAAAAGATTGTTTTCAGTTAATTAACGAGAAATACGCTAGGAAATTATTGTATCAATTTCGTGTTTCTGCTCTCAATTCTCTGATCTAAAACAAAATGTGTATTTTACTCGGGAATATACATGTACATATGCTTAGATCCTACACTAAAACTTTGATTAAATGCAGCTCAGACTTTATACGACATATGTAACACGAATTCAGGTCGATGCTATTTTAATTAGTCTTTCTTCGTTACATGAGCACATGAGATTAAATTATTCATTTAGAATTCCACTCAAAGTTTTAATACTATATAGTGAATCAATTATATTACAAATAAAAAATTCTAGAAACACGGTTAATTCAAATGAAATAGGCCTTTAATTGTCACCAAATGTGTTCTTGTAAGTAAAAGTTCTATGTTGTGACATGTGTATACAACCGAGCAAAAACGCAGTTTCTTGGTATCGGTCGCGGAAGACGAACTACTGCTGTATATGAAACAATTTCAGAGGTAAAACTGTAGATGGACATGTCATCAGTCTTCAAAAAATTCCTAGAGATACAATGAAAATATGGCTGCAGCAGGCTAGATTAATTCGTAAAAACTTTATAACTAAAAATTTGTTCCGCACATTTTGTAAATAATGATGATCCGTCTGCAGAACATCCACTACCGAAAATTAGCTTCTTTTTTTTTTAAATAGGCCTATTTGAATATGTATCAGCATTTTATCAGTAATTTGTTTCTTTTTTTTTTTTTTTGTAATGGGGGGGGGGGGGGTCACACAGCACCTTATTATAGTACTACACAGATTAATACAAATCCAGAAAGAGACTATGAGTGGGCAATCTAAAAAAAAATACGAATCAGTTAAGATCTTTTTATTCACAATCACAATAACATTTTTCCATATGACAGAGGCATACACCATGAACATGTTTACATCAAGAACGTCCGCGGAAGTGACTTTATTTATAGCGCATGCGTATTAAACACAGTAAAAGAGTTCCCTTCAGGGGAAATAACTCACCTTTTGAAAATGGGGAATTGCGTTGCATTTACATGTACACTGTACATGTATGCAGTGGCTTTATCACGAAGTTTCACATGCATTTACATGTACACTGTACATGTATGTAGTGGCTTTATCACGAAGTTTCACATGCCTGAAAAAATTAATACACTGAATTTGATTTTTTTTCTAAATAAATCTAGATTCATATAGGCAAAAATATGGCAAAAAATTAGAACTTGAAATTAATAAATGAATTGTATTTCTTTCAAAACAAATAAAAAACGTTTCTTGTCTTAAGAATATTTTATGAAGCATAATATTAAAGCGGCGGTTTCTAAATTAATGGAAAATTCATATCCATATTAGACTTAAATCAATGTGTGCATTTGTAAATAACATAGTACACTTCTCTGATATAAAGCAATCAGAATAGCTTGATTGTCTGATGTCTTGGCGTCAGACAGTACTAGATTTAACCAGGGCTTATTTAAGACGCAGGCTATTGCGTTGCATTTACATGTACACTGTACATGTATGCAGTGGCTTTATCACGAAGTTTCACATGCATTTACATGTACACTGTACATGTATGTAGTGACTTCATCACGAAGTTTCACATGCCTGAAAAAATTAATACATTGAATTTAATTTTTTTCTAAATAAATCTAAAATTCATATAGGCAAAAATTTGGCAAAAAATTAGAGCTTAAATTTAATAAATGAATTGTATTACTTTCAAAACAAATAAAAAACGTTTCTTGTCTTAAGAATATTTTATGAAACAGATTGAAGTATAACTGTGCAGAGGCAAATCCACTATCATTTATGATTTTACATAACACAGCAGGAACATTAAATTTAAGCTCTTGCATTGTTCAAGTAATGCCGACCTTATTGATTTCTTTATTCAACAAACAAAATAAAATGAAGTATGTAAATTATATCAATGGGAAGATCGTTGTTTGATCACCTAATGGGCGCGTAAAACAACGATAACAATCTTGGCAGGGCGTTACACATGTTGACCATTCCCCCTGCTGTTCTTGAAAGCTAACATTGTTTCTCAAACCATCTGATGTACCGTAACAATGATTTTCTACTTAACACGTAATTAATGGATGGAATTCTGAAGTCTGTAGGAAAAGAAACAAGAAGAAGCAAACTAATTTCGTCCAAAATATAATCGTTGGATTGGAGTTTTTTTACTATAATGGGAGCTAGGCAACTAAGAGAAAATATTTTAATACGTGCCCATTTATGCAAATAAAAGATTAAAAGCGCATTTCCTCCTTGGCCGAGCTACATGCGTCTTCGGAGATTATGGATGTATCGAAATTTCCACCATCGAACTATCTAAACAAATTAATGGAACGACTGCATAAATAAGCCCTGGTTAAATCTAGTACTGTCTGACGCCAAGACGTCAGACAATCAAGCTATTCTGATTGCTTTATATCAGAGAAGTTTACTATGTTATTTACAAATGCACACATTGATTTAAGTCTAATATGGATATGAATTTTCCATTAATTTAGAAACCGCCGCTTTAATATCATGCTTCATAAAATATTCTTCAGACAAGAAACGTTTTTTATTTGTTTTGAAAGAAATACAATTCATTTATTAATTTTAAGTTCTAAGTTTTTGCAAATTTTTGCCTATATGAATCTAGATTTATTTAGAAAAAAAATCAAATTCAGTGTATTAATTTTTTCAGGCATGTGAAACTTCGTGATAAAGCCACTACATACATGTACAGTGTACATGTAAATGCATGTGAAACTTCGTGATAAAGCCACTGCATACATGTACAGTGTACATGTAAATGCAACGCAATAGCCTGCGTCTTAAAAATTCTTCCTTTTTGAGATATTTATGATACTTCAAAGCTGACTTTTTACAGTTGGAGTACCTTTGACGTACTGTCAGTGAATACTTGTTTTAAATTATTAATAAATTGGTATAAGATTTAAAAAACATCAAATACCAATAACAGTTGATAAATTTTGACATGAGATCTTTTATCTTTATATCCAGGACTACTCCACACAATGTTTATCCGTCTGACTGTCCGTCCGTCCGTCACATATTTCCAAATCTGTAAGAAATATTGAATGAATGTTTTGCTCATAAATTGGCAAATTGCTTTTCACTATATTCTTCATAAAATCCCGTGGTTAACGACCTCGTTATCCTTGTACATCATTTTATAGGTTTACTTTTCAAAATAATTTTTAGAGCTTATTAAATAAGTTAATATTTAACAAGTAAGTCTCAGCTACTTAGCATGTCTAATGTTTAGAATAAGATATTAAAATACCCAGCTTAACAGTTCGTTTGATCTTGACCTTGGATTTTTTGTGCAAAGATATTTTAAACGATTAATCCTTAAACCTGTCTGATAAATTTGAGTGACAGGGTTTCGATTGCTAGGATAGCTAGCATATAGGACAGAGGTTGCAAAAATATGCGGACACATTGGATTTCGAAAAAAATATATTACTTTGAACAATGACAAATGTATGATTATCTTTTTATACGCCCGTCTTAAGACGGGACGTATTATGTTATAGGCTTCGTGTCCGTCCGTCTGTCCGTCTGTCTGTTAGCTTTTTCGTTTCCGGCTCATAACTTTAATACTACTAGGCCTAGGCTTATCAAACTTTGTCATCTGATGCATCTTGGGTAGAAGGTGTGTCGCGCACAAAAAGTAGGTCGCTCTGACCTTTAATTAAGAAGTTATAGCCAAATATGGAAAAATCCTTTCCGGCCCATAACTAGAAAACCATAAGACCTACAATCATCAAACTTGGCCCGCCAGTTTATGCATCTTAGGTAGAAGATGTGTCGCGACCTATTTCAAGGTCACTGTGACCTTTAATCTAAGTGAATTTTTAAAAAAATATATGTCTTTTGACTATTCATTTACACAACCCAAATAATGTAAGAGTATTGCACTGCTCTTATTAAAAAAGTGTTAAATCAAGAAAATACTTATTTTTTTAAGCATATACTTGACAGCAATCTAAAACAAATATAATGTATGTTAGAGAAATCCCATGTCTCCTATGAGTGTAATTATCAAGCACTGGTCAAGAAGAATTTTGATAACCGAAAATTGCATATCAAATTAGAGAGAAATTAATGGGTTTTGAGTGCAAGGAGCTAACCGACAGAGTATTGGCGTTATCTATATCCCTTGAGAATTGGGCAAATGGGTAAGCCTGTTTGATTAAGAATAGCTCTTGTTGACTAGCTTAAGTTTTGAAATGAATTTGATGAAAAGTAATTAAAACTAATTTGATATTGCATAATAGACTAATCTGATATTATGTAATATTATTAATTTAAAAACTAATTTAATGGGGTGGGGTTGAATCAGCATGTCCATATGAATTACATACTAAAACCTGTCGGACATTAAATCTCAACCAAAAAAAAAATGTGAGAGTATTTTATATGTTTTTAAAAAAGAATTATGGTAGATAGTGCAGACCCATTCATCTCTTGGTAGTAATGAGTAGACAAGCATCCAGTTAAAGATTAATTAATGAGTTCAATTTAGGAAGGCTAGCTGTCTCAGTCGCTCTGATTAAGCAGCCCTTTTGGGATTAGACAGAAGAACTGCTGGTCAGTTTATAACATATGTCATTTGATGGCCAGCCTTTTTTTCAAAATTAATTTGGAATAGATTAAAGAATTATAGTAGATAGTGCAGACCCATTCATCTCTTGGTAATAATGAGTAGACAAGCATCCAGTTAAAGATTAATTAATGAGTTCAATGTAGGAAGGCTAGCTGTCTCAGTCGCTCTGATTAAGCAGCCCTTTTGGGATTAGACAGAAGAACTGCTGGTCAGTTTATAACATATGTCATTTGATGGACAGCCTTTTTTTTCAAAATTAATTTGGAATAGATTAAATTGTTAAGACTAATTTAATGATGGGCATTTGACAAGGTCTAACACAACCAGCACAGAAATCTATCAGTGATGTAATATTTATTATAATTGATGCCTACATCACAGGGGATGGATAAATATTTTAAGGAATGGAAAAATCATCAAAATCTTAGAATCAAGGTTGATGTGATTTTCTTGCACCTAAACTGTTCAAGAAAATTGTAATTTTTTGACGGGCGTATCATGCTGTGGCGCGGCACTTTATTTTTAATCTTTTGCTTATTATTTTATAAAAAGCCAGTCTGGTCCATTTACTATAATTTTGAAATATAGTTACATCGATTTCACTTTGCGGTCATATGATTCACGGAGCATATTATATTGACGTTAGGTGACGTGCGTGAAAACCTAATTCGTAACCTTGGAAATGCGTAAGCATTGATTCAAGATCTCAATAAAATAAGCTTTTAAATTAGCTCAGATGAGCAGAAAGCTTAATTGAGCTATTCTGATCACCCTTTGTCTGTCGTCCGTCTAGCTGCCTGTAATGTACTTTTTGCAAATGACTTGCATTGTATGCCACAATACTTTGCTTTCTACACATGCTAAAGGAAAAACCAAAGTTACAGTCTGAATTTATTGTTATAAAAAATTTATTATTAAATTATAGGAGGTATTCTGACAGATTGCAACTCTTCAGAACACGCTGATGAGAAAATGCATAAAATAAATTGACTCTTACGGGAAATTAATGTAGTTCATTTTAATATTCACTCAATACATAGGAAAACGTGTCCAATTCTGACAATTCATTGAAAGCATGTTTTACTGTAATAAAATCCCATTGTTCCGATTTTTTAATTTTGGAAATTATAATTTTGAAAAAAATATAGTTATCTTCCATAAACCTAACATTTCAAAGCAGCAATGAAAAAACTAATATAAAGAAGTATTTATCCAATGGCAGAGGAATTCGGACTCGAAATCCTATTACAGGGAGTTTTTTTTTAATCCCGTAATTTGTCCGTGCTAGGCCTTCCTGTAACAATAAATGTGGAAACTAGTTTCTAAATAAAGATTTAACCATAGAAAAAAGGGGGCTTTTGCCCCCTCCTCCCGCGTTCTACATGAATTGGTTTAGTGTCGTTAATGAAAAATAATTTGATTTTTATTATACTTTCAGTTGAAAGAGTACAGCAATGTCAGAATTATTGGATATCAACTTTGGTGTGGATCTTATTGAGGCAGCAAAAGCGGAATATGACTTTCTTATCGAAGTTGAAAGTTTGGAATACCTTCGAAACGATGCGGTGCTGCAATATTCCATTTACAGATACGAAAAATTTTGGCTGCCACTTGTTGCTTCCCAAAATGAGAGCACCTTGCAGCCTGAAAATTTACACCCACCAATTGACATAGAATGGGTTTGGCACTGTCATATGCTAGCACCACACAAGTATGCAGAGGATTGCATGCCTCTGTTTGGAAGAGTTCTGGATCATTCTGTTGTGAAGTCACCAGCGGGAAAACAACTTACAGAGAAGATTTGGTCTCAGGCTTATGCTGTTGAAACATTTGAGCTTAGCCAGGAGATACGAATTGGAAATGTGTCTCCTACAATAAAAGAATATAAGTCGCATTTTACTTTTGATCTGTTGGCAGCTGTCCATCGTCAGCAGGATTTCTTTTATAACATCCATCTGCCACATTACAAAGACGACAAGTTTCTAAGCGATGCTAATGTACGATACAAATTTTACTTAAATCTGAAGAAATTACATCCAAAAGAATTTTTGGTGCCTTGTTATGATATTGATTTGCTTTGGCACACACATCAACTTCATCCGATCGATTATATAAAAGTCACAAAAGCCCTGCTTGGTCGTACCCTTGTTCATGATGACACGGTGACAGACAGAAGTCCTGGATCCAAACTATCGGTGTCTGATGAAAATACAAGAAGGCTCTGGTCAGAAACATACCATGAACGATTTTCTAAATTTGGTGCAATGTACCGAGGCGATTCTCCAAGGGGTAAACTTTATCACGTTACACAGCAAGACATCGACAAAATGTGTGGAAGAAGAGCTGTTGTCACTATTCATGAAATACAAGTCACGTGTTCAAACTCAAATATTGATAAAAAGATCAAGGTAAAAGTACTCAAAACAGATTCCATGTGGAGATCTAATGTAATTAAAAAATTGACGGGAAAAGTAAAAAACATGACGTGGAGGCAGCAGGATATAAAGTTTCCATTTGGCACCTATGACTCAACACTTACTTTTCTGCTCGAAACAAGATACAGCATATTTGGCAGAATTGGGAAATATATTGGGGGGTTTGACGAAAAATTTGGTCCTTACCTCATACGCCCTGAGTTACAGGAAGGTGGTGAATTCCAGATTGAAGGGGACATTGAGGTAGTTATAGTCCAGTCATATTTTCTCCATCAAAATGGTAACTACACACACTGTAATTGCACACGTTTCAAAATTTAGTTTTGATCAATCTATAAGATGATTAAGATGAATCTGAATAATAATTAAAAAGTTTTGAAAAATTCATACATGGGGAAATTGAAAAACGGAGGTGAAAATTTACTCACTTGACTGCAGACGTATTTCTTCTTGGCTTTTTCGTTGTTTCTTTACTTCTAATGCCCGCGTGGCGCAGTGGTTAGAGCATCTGCTCTAGAGTCGCGTAGTAAGGAGTCAATCCTTACGTCGTGGGTTCGAATCCCACTGAGGGATGTGGAGACCGGTCTTTCGGATGAGACCGTATAAACCGAGGCCCCATGCTGGCACAAAAAAGATCCCTCACTGCTCAAAGGCCCTGAGTGCCGAGCATAGGACAAAATTTATAGCCCTCCACCGGCAAGTGGTGGCGTCTCCATATGATGATACATACTAGTGAGAGCTATTCAACTGCATCAACATTTTTTTTTTACTTTAACCTTTCCTTTGACCTTTACCTCGCTTTTCTTAAATTTGTTGTTAGCTCAGTTTTTTAAGGAGCTATTCGAGATATTTTTATCAAAGTACATATGCTGATACATACTTATGAATATGCTGATATATGCTGATGAAACCTATTCAACTGCATCAGATTTTTTTTTACCTTGACCTCATTTTTCTTGAATTAGTGTCAAACTTCACATGTTGATACATACTGTTGTAAGCAATTCAACTGCATCAACATTTTTTACTTGACTTTTCGTTTAACCATGACCTCAATTTCATCAATTTATGTTGAAGTCAATTCTAAAGGACCCATTCATAATATTTTTATCAACTTTATACTATAATACATATTGATGTGAGCTTTTCAACTGCATCAACATTTTTTTACCTTTACCTTTCCATTGACATTAACTTTATTTATTTTAAACAAGTCTTTAGCTCAGTTTTAAATAGAATATTCAAAATATTTTTATCTAACATAATATATGCTGATAAGTATATATGATAACGTTTCAACAGCATAAAAAATAAAAATATATTTGACCTTGAAATTTACTGCTACTTTGACATACCTTCTCTTTAAATTTACATTTTGCTTAGTTTTGAAGAAACCATTTAAGATGTATTTATGTAAGCTTATGAACGTATACATAATTTTGTGAGAATTTAAATTATCGTCTGTATCGAACTTTTTTAGATTTCAATCTTAAAGGAACTGTTCAAGCAATATTGACCAAATTTCGTACACTAATACAAAATGTAGAAAACAGTTTGACTCTTCACTTGTCTGATAATAAGCTTCCTTGAAGAATTCTTTAAACGTCTGTTTTTATTTATTTTGTGTACAACCTGTGTTCCATACATTTTTTTAGTTTAGAAATATTTTTAATTTTCAGCATTTAACACTCACAACTACCGAGGTAGTAGAAATGCTTATTTCTCATCAAGTGTAAACAAATAAAAACGAAAATAAGCACATTCACATTTATTTTAATCTTTCGATTTCCCAACTTCCCAATAGTCAATTTTTCTAAACTTTTAGCTCGCCTGAGCCAAAAGCTCAAGTGAGCATTTCTGATCTAATTTTGTCCGTTGTCTGTTGTCGTTGTCGTAAACTTTTACCATTTTTATCTTGTTCTCAAAAACCACGGGGCCAATTAAACCAAACTTGCCACAAAGTATCATTTAGTGAAGGAGATTCGCGTTTGTTCAATTGCAGGGCCTTGCCCTCTTTCAAGGGGGGATAATCATGAATTAGTGATAAATAAATGGCATCTTTTAAAAATCTTCTCAAGAACCACCGTGCTAGAAAAGATAAATTTCATGCAGAAGAATCCTCATGTATTCAAATTTGTTCAAATCTTGACACCCGGAGGTAGGGTTTGGCCACAATGGGGTATCAAAGTTTGATATAGTAATGCATAGGAAAAAAAATCTTTAAAATCTTCTCAAGAACTTCTGAGCCAGGAAAGGTGAAAGTCGAGAAGGGGCATCCCCTGGTAGTGTAGATTCAAGTTGATTACAATCGTGACCCCTGGGAGTACAGTGGACCACAAAGGATGAAAAGATTTTTACGTTGGAATACATCGGAAAAAATGTCTTCACAAGTATAACAAAGTTATTATTGATCATTAATATAAAAGCCTCAAAAGGTAATGTAGATTTAAATTTGTTCAAATCTTGAACAATCAGTAGAATAGAGAAGCCATTAAAGTGGACCATAACAAAGGAATATGAACGCTATATCAATAAAACATGTTAAAAACAACAAAGCTATTATGATGTACATGTAAATTAATTCAAAAGCACCCTTAGATGATGATGGACTTGATGACTTGAACATTTCTATCGTCAACTTCCCTTACTACCTTCATCGCCTGCATACGGAGTTTATATATCTCAGCTGATTCGATACGCAAGTCATTAGATTATACTCTACGTATGAAAAATTTCTAAAGCGAATCAGATTATTGACAAACAAGTTGATGAATCAAGAATATCAGCAGTCTCGTTTAAAGTCATCATTTCGTAAATTCTATGGTCGATACAATGACCTTGTCAGCAGATACAATTTGTCATTGAGTCAGGTGATGACATTAGTATGTTTTTCGTACTAATTGATGGTCCATTGTTTGAGCACTGAATTGACAACGGCTTTTCCCGTTGTTTCCCGGTCGTGACAGGGGGCATTTGGCGGATGTAACCGGTTGTCAGGGGATGCACACTCCTCCTTGCACCTGATCCCACCTTCAATGTTTTGGAGATCCGTCTTGCTCTGCTCCTATTTTGTATTGTTTTATGGACTTTTGATCTTGATTACTGTACATAATCTCCATATGTTTCACTTAGGAAGTGTAGATTTAAGTTTGTTCAACCACCCCCCTTCCCTGCCTTTGAATTCAATAATCCTAAACCCTTCAATACTGAACTGATTTTGGCTTTTACCTAGTCAGTTGCTCATGTGAGCGATGTGTCTCTTTGGCCTCTTGTTATATATGAGTTACCAAATGAATAGCTTATCCACAAATCTGTATAAAATATAAACTGTTGCAATTACATGTAGTTCTCATTTTTCTGTAGAATGGCATGCATACGACTAAAAGCCCATTGCTCCAACAAGCAAAATGTTTGGTCAGAGGGTCTTTCTTACGACCCATTTTAGATGACATTGTACTTTCTTTGGAGCCAGGAATCTACGAAGAGGCAAATATGCCAACGAATGTAGAACAACTTTGGGGTCCTGTTCCTTTGCCAAAGTCTGACAAAGAAAATAAATGTCAGGTGGCTTCTCACAGGTAATGTACTCATATGTTTATACATTGTTTTTTTTATTATTTTTGTATTGAGATTTGAGGATATTCGGGTACTGACATGCACTCGTAATGGAGTCTATTTTATCTTTTATATTTTTACTTTTAATTGCAATTTTGAATATATGTACTTAACTTGATTTAAATTGTAGTTTTGTACTTTTATAGGCTACGAGACCCGAATGGAAACATTATGTTTACTTGTCGTTTAATACACAGTGTAAGCGTTATGACGTCAGTTGTTCATGTGTTCTATCATGACAAAATGGCTGCAGTTGCGCATGTTATAGGTTCTGATCAACTACCATTGGAAACACAGGTATACTTACATTAATTTAGAAATCTTATTATGAAGATGAAACGAGTCAAGCTTTTTTAATTTGTGTTTTAAAAACAAATATATACATTTGTGGTATCTCTCTATTATGTAAACATACGGAGAACAAATATCTTCAATTCTGTATGAAGTTTGTCTGAGGTCAGAGGTCAATACGGGATCTAATCACACGGCGCAATAATATCTACCGGTGCATTAATATAAAATGACTTGCTCTACTTGCTTTTCATGTATAAAAATGAACAAAATATGCAAGTAGAATAATAATTATTTTAAAACGTTAACAAGTATTCTATACAGTTTTTTGGCTATCGATTTAACCTGTGTACAATGGAGAATATACCGATAGAAACTAGCTTTTGATTACAAGTTTTATGTCACTTTTTTTCAACTGTACAGTCTCTAACGTTTATCCTTATTTTTCGGGTACACTTTTAGTTAAATCTTCACAATAAACTATAATTTTTTCATCAAATTCTACTCACGATAAATGTTTAAATCTGTTGGAAAATATCAAAGCATCAATACATTGCAATCACGCCACGAACAGCTGACAAACACCTCGGCGCTGTCATAGTTCAATGTAAGCTTTCGCTAGTGTCCCCGTGATTTGTTTACATTATAAATATGCATTTAGTTATTGAAATCGTAGAAGTTTTTGATCTTGATTGCAAATAAACGGACACGGTCAAGTGTTTCCATCCATCGGATCACCCATCCCTTTCTGGCGACCGAAATTCCTACAACTTTTTATCATCGATCTCCGGACGTGTTTCTTGTGTCTTTTCAGCATTGATTATCAATTTTCACGAATAGAAATATTCCCATACAACAATCTGTTCACTATTACTGATCACAAGTAGCCTTTCACAAAATAGTACCTTAGAAATAAAATCCCACGTCTAATGAATTCGAAGCGTAACCGCCATTCAAGCCGATTAACACCTTGCGTAACTTTTCAAAATCTACGACGGACGGTTAGTGCAATAATTTATATTCGAAAATATTCAATCATCTGTCTCAAATGTATATATAAGTAATAAATAACAAGTTTATAAACTTCAATGGGAATTGAAGTGGGTCGGTCACGTGATCAAATCCTGTGAAGTTTATACACTTGTTATTTATTTGTTAAATATTTCTATGACTTCTACTTCTTTTAAAGTATGCCACACAGACGTACATTTTTATATCATTATTATCGTTAAACTGTATATTGACCATTAATTCAGAGATATCGGAATTTTCTTTAATTGATATATCAAGCAGGTAGGGCCGGAAAACATTTGGTTGGACCCAGGTTCTGGTGAAAGAGCTATTGTAATCAAAACTGAAGAGGGAGATTCCCTGATTCTTGTGGGGAAGTGGGACGGATTTATCAGGAGGATTCCTGGAAAAGGTACTATATATACATGTACTGTAAATTGGCAAATATTCACGATGGTTTTAATTTTACTATATGTTCACGATTAATCATTTTTCCGCGAAATTAAACCCATCGTGAATAATATCATAAGTTTTTAACAGGTCTGGACGATTTTCAAATATGGAAGTCAAGAACGATAATCGTGAATTGCTATAAATACACAGAATAAATAAGGTGCTAATCCTCGAAGCTCCTGACAAACCATCACGTTTAGACAAACCATCAGAAAATAAATAAATCACGTGGGTTTTAGACTTTTCTGCTCAAAAGATTCTTTTACAACAATCTTTTTGTAAAGTTTAATATGCATATTTAGAAATGAAACAGCATAAATGACAATACTATCGTAAGAAAAACACAACTTGAAAGGTTGGAAAAAATTCTAAGTGGGATTAAAAATATGTCAATACGAGGTAGCTATCCCAAAAGTTTATCTTGTGTTAAAAAATTGACATAAATGCAGCAGATTTTCAGTTATTAGAACCTGGTATGAAAATGTTTTCAGATGGGAATGTTTTTAATATTTTAATTATTTCCTGAGTATTTATTACAAAATCGTGCAGTTTCTGGTATGCATGGTAAGTTATGGTGAAAGAGCGTTAATCTACATTGCTTTTCTCGACGTTTTACGCGTTTCCTTACAGTGAATGTCCATTTAAAGTGTTTATAACATGATTGTATGCAGTGCACGTGAAACCCGTGATATTTTATAACTACTTTTAGTCTACACAATGAACACATGTATGCAATAGAACTATACTACGCGATATCGCTGAAAATCGGACAGTTAAGGAAATTATTGTTACTGACAAATAGTATATCTTATGAAAATGATAAAATTATAGTTGATAATAACTTGACGGTATGATCTATTCCTCCGTAAACTATCGCATTGTTACACGCATGTATTTAATATTTTCATTTTCAAGATGAAAATGTCAAGTTTGTTCACGGTAAATATGTGGGGAATACCTTATTCTTCCAAACCTGTCATCTTACGTCTAAATATTTTTGTCAAAAAAATCTTTTTGAAGAAAAAACAAAAGGACGTGTTCTCTTTTTGTTCCTTTGAAATATGTTTTGGGGCGCGTAAAAATACTGCTGTCTGATTAGATAGAAAAATATTTACGTGTACATGATGTATATTTATAGCAACTTTCAGTTATCATTCTTGACTTCCATATTTGGAAATCATCCAGACCTGTTTAAAGATGTTTAAATGCTTTTAAGAAATTTCTTGCAGCGTGAAATTAAAACAGTCGCTAATGGTACTTTTTGAGAAATCTTGAAATTTTGACACCATGGAATTAAAACGACTTACAACATACTGTAGAAGCACAAATTTTCCTGGGGATAAAATTTCGCTGATTTGTCATCAAAAATAGTTTCATGGGCATTTAATTTCGTCGTTTTGAAAGTAATCCTATTCAATATACAGCAAAACTCGGTTATAACGAAGTCGCTGAGATCTATAATATTACTTCGTTATATCCGTAATTCGTTATAACCGTATAAGAAATTCATTAAATTTATATAGCTTGGTATCCACCATGAATTCGTTATATCTGTAAATTCGCAATATCTGTGTTCGTACTAAAAGAGTTTTACTGTATATTCGTGTAAAATTTCGTGTGGAATTTAATTTCGTTTATAATTAGTAAGAACGAAATAAACGAAATTTAACTCCCACGAATATTTGTGCCTTTACAGTATCTATTTATCCCATGCTTATCCCTTTATCCCGTTGATATAGCTCATGTGATATCGTTTTCGTATCCCACAGTTAAGTGCAGTTATGACGTGGCAATTAATGGTTTTTGCGTTTGCGTGATGAAGTAAATAAAGTGTAGTCCTTATATAAAAACAGTGAAAAACATCGGTTCTATTAAACATGGGATAAAAATAATCTCCCATGATTATACCCCCCGCAAACGAAGTTTAGGGGGGGGTATATTGGAATCACCATGTCGTCTGTCCGTCTGTCTGTCTGTCTGTCTGTAGACGAGATTTGTCCGGACGATTTCTCAAAAACTATTATATTTATGAAAATTTATACACATATATTATATATATATGTATATATTTTCATCTTGATTGGATGATTATTTTGAATTTTACAGGTGTTTTTTCATTTTTATTTTGTGGTCTTGTGCAGACCGTTTCTCACAAACTATTGCAAGGATTTATCTGAACATTTGCACACTTATTATTCACCATATGAAGGTGTGCACCTGGAATTTTCAACTTTATTTGTTTATTTTTCTGCATTTTACAGGTTTTACTTTTTATTTAAATTGACTTGTTCATTTTGGGCTCATTTATAAGGTTTGAGAGATAGAATCTAGAATATCTGTACAAAAATGTGAACTAGTACAGCTAAATCAATTGACTCATTAAAACTAAAAAAAAGAAACATCATCAAGTGTTTAAAACAGTTTTTACATTACACAGAAGATAATGTAAATTCATTTGTCTCTTGGGAATAATGACTGGACATGCATCCAGTTAAAGATAAATTAATGAGCTTGGTGTTGGAGGTTGTTAAGGCATATCTCTTATCAAGTGTGTGTGTGTTATCAAATCTCCAGGGAATAAGGCACAAGAATTAAAGATCTCTCTTCTCTTATTCTCTTAATTGTAATTTATTGTCTGTCAAAGCACTTCATTACTGGATGACCAGCTTTTTATTTTCAAAATGAATTTGATATATCAAGATTAATTTGATTTTGTATAATGATTTTTTTTTCAATAATTAGTTTGCAGAGTGTCATGACACATAATTGCAATATATTTCTTTAATGCAGAAATAAAAAAAAATGTTTAAGATTGAATTACAATGTATTAGTATTGATGTTTCATTTGGTTGCACTTTTGTTTCACTCATTAAGAAACATAATGAGCACTTATATTTTACTGCAAATTTTTGTAAGTAAATAGTGAACACCTCTAGATCCATAAAGTATTTTTTGAATTGGCACCTTCTCTGAAAAACCCAGCGGGGGTATTTGTCCCTATTGGACAGTTCTAGTTTGTAGTAGAGAGAGAGAGAGAGAGAGAGAGATTTGTTTTTTATAAATTCGGTGTGGTCAAAACTTCTTTTCTTTTCAGTCAGAAGAGGAGATCCAGGCCATTTGCAAGTAAAAGTTTTTAGAGTGGATTATAAAGGTCCTCTCCAAAAGGCAGTAATAAATCTTTCAGAATACCAACCAGTAGAGTTTGAGGGACTTCAGTTAGACTTCAAGAGAGGCTCAATCACTTGCAGTACGAAAGCTTCGGGACAAGTTCTGAACTATGTTGCCCTGTCATTTTCCATTGCTCTTCTTCACGTACTCTGTGTGCCTCGTCCTTCTAACTGGCAACCTGGTATGGTTCTAAAACCAAAAGTAACATCAAGAAGGAGACGAAAAATTAGAGGACTTCCAGGTGAAGATTTGTCATTTATGCAGGCAGCCGGTCTTCTGCATCAAACACCCTCAAATCACTACATGTATCATACGTATGGTGCTAATGTTTGTGCTGGCTGTTGTTCTAAGGGCATTGATTGTGATAATACTGATGTAGGATTTGAGCAAGGTGACTGTATCATTGATTCAGATGGAGGTGATTTTGGCGGCGGAGGTGATGTTGGTTGTGGTGCAGATGATGGGAATGGCGACTGCGGCGGTTGTGGTGGTTGTGGTGGCTGTGGTGGATGTGGTGGTGGCAGTGGGTGCGGAGGCGGTGGAGGTGGCTGCGGTGGAGGATGCGGATGTGGTGATTGAGGTGGATGTGATGATTGAGATGGATGTGATGTTTTTATCAATTTATTTTATTTTCGAAATGATACTTTCATTCTTCTCCCAAAAAATTAGTTCATTGAAGTTTTTGGTCAACGTAGTACCTCCATTAGTTACTCCAATTTTCATTAACATTACTCCTCGAAAGAAAGTTTTCTTTGTAATAAAAAATGAGCAAAAGGAGAACGATTTTTGGAAGGAGTCACATTTCAATATCAATTTTCCTTTGATTAATTCTACCTTTCATATGATTAGATTTTAAAATTTACGTATTGGGTCAAAATGTGATTCATTCGCATTCAAAATCGGCCGAAACAGAATTTTCTTCATTTAAACATCGATTTTTGCTTGAAATTAGACCTGGAAGTCCTTCAGGGAAATGTGCTCCAAAATATTGAATTATATTTTGAATCTGTTCTAAGAAATAATTTAATTCTGTTTGTATTCTTGTCTCTCATTGGTTGATTTCCAAAAAGGAACGCATAACATTTTGTATAATCTGGTTTGGTATGGGGACACACCCCCTTGACAACCAGCTGAATCATCTGTATCCATCAATCCCCTCATTTCCAGTCCTTCGGATTCATGAAAAATTCCAGATTTAATGAATGAACCTTTAACTTCAAACAGTTGCTCGATCTTACCTCATGTAAACAAGCATCATGGCTGCTAGATCTATGTATCAGTTTTTACCTCCCCTTGCTTCCCATCACTTCCGTTACTACGGTTGTATTATTGCGCGGTAAATTTGAACTAATAAAAACAACACAATTGTACATCCCCAGTTGTTTAATTATTTTAAAATTAAATTATAAGGAATGACTTAATTCTTGGCCAGATTATCGAGTATAATATGGTTTGCGTTAGTTTACGCTTTT
This sequence comes from Saccostrea cuccullata, assembly GCF_032062105.1. Lineage (NCBI taxonomy): Eukaryota > Metazoa > Mollusca > Bivalvia > Ostreida > Ostreidae > Saccostrea > Saccostrea cuccullata. The sequence goes on from NW_026919566.1 coordinate 121,140, forward strand.
TTATAATCCGCTTCGCGGATTATAAAGCGTAAACTGACCCAAACCATATTATACTCGATAATCTGGCCAAGAATTAGAGTCATTCCTTAAATAATTTAGAATAAGATTTGAAGGTGATTCCTTTATGATTACCTAGGATCGAATTTCACTAAAAAAGATGCAAAAAATAGGAAAACTATTTTTGGAAACCTGATTCAATTTACGTGTATGTACATTAATGTCAGCGTAGCTCAGTTGGTTGGAGCGCTAGCTCTCATAACAAGCCAGTTCTTTTAATAGTGGTTGAGTTCACGTGATGCCACAATTTTTACTGTACCTTATTAAATTTTTGCCGATGAAACACCTTTTTTATAGGAATTTGTGTATTTTCATTTAATTATCTACGTTAAATGCATGGTTAATGCATGGTCTTTCGTAATAAAAAAAGATCTTATACAAAAGCACAATCAAAAGGAACTATTCATTAGTGCACGTACCATACTTTCTATTCAGGTGACCTGTAAGGCCCGTGAGCTTCTTGTTTAAAGTATCTGCACAATTGAATATTGTTCAGAAGCTGTCGTAATGATTTTAATTCACTCCTGTTTAAAAACTATCAAAATCATTGAAGATTTATTAGAATTGGTCCCAGAAAAAAAGGGATCGCAGACATTAGGTATATACATGTATATTTATCTTTTTATTGGTACATAGGATATACACTGCATTCCCTTGCGAGGAACATGAAGAACTAGATTCGCTTATGCAAAAATGGCTTAAGAATAGATACATCAATTCATTCACTAACACCCTATTTCCCCATTTCAATAGTCAATATAGAAAAAAGAACTTAGGTGTATTTTTATTTTCCTATAAATGTAACACAATCTCCTCTGAAACTGCATTTATTGGAAAACAAGTTTTGTGAATATGCAATGATATTGAATTTTGCGGAAAACATGTATATTTGTATATAAGAGTACATTCAGCAAGGAATTGAAATATGACCATACCATTATCATAAAATATAGCATATTCAATATGTACATTTTCTTGTATACATGCATTTAACAATCAATATACATGTACAATTAAAGACTGTTCTCTATTAAAAGTTTCATACCTATATATTGTGTGTGTTCATCTTGACCTTGTAGGGAGAGGGCTAAAATAGGCCTTGCCTGCTGTCCAATCCCATTCACTTTGTGAATAGAATTTTGTATGAATAAAAAAAAATGATTGTTCTCATCAAAACACATGTACATGTATATAAGATCGGGCTTGCATCATTTGGACCCTCCTTCCTTTTGTTTTTGTTTGTTTCTAAATATTTGTTTCTCCTCAGAGGAGTATAAATGGACCCAAATTAGACTAATAAAATATAGAATTTTGTATCTTGTTTCTTATATCTAATTTTCATACATGAAAAAGAAATGATTATTAATTGTGTACTGCAAATAAGTTGTTAATTAAATTTTAATTACTCCGAAGTTTTACTTTGTTGATCAGCCAATTTTAAAAAACAAATTCGCTTAATTTTCAGGTGCCGAATTTATTTACTTGTACCCTGTACGCGTTCATATTTATGCATACTCTACATTCTTTACCAGTCAGAAGTATTGAACAATACTATAAGTTCTGAACCTATCAATGTTAGGGCCGGTACACACGGTAAGGTTTGCCTCATAAGTCTAAAAACTTAAGTTTTGCAAGCCGTACGGCTGTCCTGTACACACGCTAAGGCAAACCTTATAAGATTATAAACAACATTATCATAAATTCCACGTGTTTTTAGTCCAAAACAATCCATAAATTTTCAAAATGGAAGACGAAGCTACTGGTGCAGTAGCAGTAGTTTTACTTGCAACTGCATTCGTGCTCCTTAAAAAAAGGAAAAGGTTGAATAGACGCGTTTGGACGCGCCCCTGGATACAGAGAAGATCTCTTCATGGTGCACATAATGCACTTTTGCAGGAACTAAGCTTAGAAGATCCCAGTGCCTTCAGAAACTTCCTCCGCATGGATGAAGACTCATTTATGGAGCTATTACATTTAGTAACTCCACACATAAAGAGACGAAACACAGTCATGAGAGATGCCATTCCGCCAGCAGAAAGACTCTCCATCACATTAAGGTTTCTTGCAACAGGTTAAATATTTTACATATGTTTCATAAAATGCTCCATCTCTAAATTAAAATGTGCAGCATTTCTTAAAGAAAATATACCAATGTACCAATATTGTTAAACTATGTATAAAGATACTTTTAACGTGCTACAGAGAATGATTGTCTGTAAGGCCGCTTTGCTACGATGAAGTATATGATTTATAAATATGAATTTAATCCCTTTTTTAATAACTTTTGTGTTTATTTTTTCAACATTGATCACATTAGTTATGTGATTTTAAGACTAAATATGGCGATCAAATAAAGACAAAAAAAACTTTAAATAATGTTTAAATGCGTGATTCATTTTGCATCAATATGTCCGTATAAGACAAGGTATCGAAGAGTCTCATTCCAGATTGGGCAATAAACGATGTGAATTAAATATCGATCACATTTTTAGAAATTGATTTTAATTTATATTTTTTCTCCTTTATAAATAAGATATTGTACTGTAAATGGAATTTTAAATATGTAATAATTTGAATAAGGCAATAGTCTCCATTATAAGAATTTTTTTGTACAATTACCGTTAAAATGGAAGTTAGATATCATTACCCCGTAGTTCATAAGCTAATGGTCACTTTTTAAAATATAAAATACAAATTTTGCGTGCCTACCTTTCTTTAATACGCACCTAACCTCTCTAGTTTCCCATAGCCCTAATGCTAATACTGGTCGATACTATAGCTAATTCATCACTTGTTATCCTATATCATCATAAATACTACAGAATCATTAACTAAACCAAGGACCTATATACAGGTCTTGACTACACAACATTTATTAATAAATTGGATTATGAGGGTTTTTTTAAGGATAAAAAAAATAATTTTTTTAGCCTGTAGGTCCGAAAATCGCCTAAACAGAGAATGAATCTGTAAATTTTTTTCTACGGGTATTTGGAAGAAATTAAATGATAAATCTCTTGATATTATATTGCAGGTGACACTTATCAATCTCTCGAGTACTTGTACAGAATCCCAAAGCAGACTTTGTCTACTATAATTCCTGAAACATGTACAGCCATTTATAATGTTTTAAAGGAAAGATATTTGAAAGTAAGTGTTTCTTTATGAGTGTACACAGTCGTATGTAGCTGGAAGGAAATATAATTTGAAAAATTAAGGATTTCACAGCTATTCAATAACTGTTGTTCTACTTGGATAAAATATCTATACTTCCCCTGGCCTGTGCCAAGGAGAAAAAAAAACAACAAAAACAATTACACTTCTTACATAAGAAAAATTTAAATCAAGTACAATCATTTCTTTATTGATCAAATTCTGTGGCCATTAATGCAGTCATCTGAGTTAATGGATTTATTGTATTTGTGGAAGAATTGCATGAACTCAAAGATGCTAAATTTGAAGAAGTAACATTGCTGAATTGTGCATCAAAAATCAATTGTTGAATTTTAATTTTTAACAAAGATTTTTTTCTGGGATCCTTAATTTTTCTGAGCTCATTCGCAATAAGTTTTGCAAAAACAGTGTCCTCATCATCACTCTCTATTTTCCGCGCTTGAATGCTCGACAGAGCAGAAACGGCCTTCTCCATTACTTCCTCAGGCAAGTTTCTTTTCTTCTTTTTTGAATTCATGGTTTCCAGTTCTTTGTCATCACTTTTCTCATCCTCTTCATCATTTCTTTGGGAGGTATTGCTTGTATCCTACAAAACAATCTTTGTCAGTTTTTTCTATTTTTTAGGTACCATCAACCCCAGAAGAATGGGAACGTATTGCAAATGATTTTGAAATGAAATGGAACTTTCCGAATTGCATAGGGGCAATTGATGGGAAGCACATTACCATAAGAAATCCTGTGGGGAGCGGATCCCGCTTTTATAATTACAAAGGGTTCTATAGTATAGTTTTAATGGCTGTTGTTGATGCCGATTATAATTTTATTTACATAGATATTGGCTGCAATGGAAGAATTAGTGACGGGGGTATTTTTGCGAGATGCTCACTTCATGAACGCCTAGAAAATTCTACCATGTCTCTACCACCACCAAAGCCACTGCCAGGACGTCGGAATGATATACCGTATATTATTGTTGGTGATGAGGCTTTCCCCCTGAAACCCTATTTACTGAAACCCTATCCATCACGACAACTTGATGATCCGGCCAAGCAAATCTTTAACTATAGACTCTCTAGAGCGCGTCGTATTGTAGAAAATGTGTTTGGTATACTTTCGAACAGGTTTGCAATTTTCCAGACACCTATTGCACTAGAAATTGAAAAAGTTGAAGGCATTGTATTAGCAGCATGTGCACTTCATAATTTTTTAAGAGCAAAGTCCCAGGATGTATATATGCCCACAGGAAGTATGGACTGTGAGGATTTTGAAAAAATCAGTATTATCCAAGGGGATTGGCGTAGGGGTCCAACTCCCCAGGGTAATTTCATTGCTTTGTCAAGTCAAGGTGGAAACAGAACAAGTATTGGGACAAGGGAAATTCGTGACGAGTTTTGCGATTATTTCTTCACAAACGGACAAGTGACCTGGCAGTGGGATAAGACAAATTGAATATATATATATATAATTTTATGAGATATGGTTAATAAATAATTGTTACCAATGTGCTCATCGATTGTCTTGGAGTGATTTGTTCTCTAAGGAAGCTGTCCAAGGTTGCAAAAAATGGCCACTTTGAAGTGTATACATCACTAATTCCAGATCCGCTTTTTTTGCTTGACCTCATTTTTTTAATTCTTTGGCATAGTAACATCTCAGGCTTTGTAGCTTGCAATTAATTTGGGTGACTGTAATAAAGAAATTTAACAAAAGATTTTAAGTGTTTCAAACCATGATTATGACACAACTTTAAAAAAGATTATTCATATTAAAACAAACTAGAGATACTGTGAGCGATGAGCTCACTAAATGATACCCCCCGCGGCCCCGCCTCCCATATGGTTATAACTGGCGAAAAATTAAGTCCATGTTTTCCTGTGGCCGGGAAACCCAAAATATGTGTCGGATCAAAAAGTAAAATAGGAGGTGCACGATGGCAATATGTAATAAAGATTCTGTGAAAGTTGCATCAAATTTCATTCAGTGGTATGAGAGGAGTTGCGGATAAGAGATGGGTACCCCAAAGCGTAACAGACGGACGGACAGACGGACGGAATTAACGATTACTATATACCCTCCCGCTTTTCAAGCGGGGGGTATAATAAAGCATTCTGATTCTCGTTCTCTCTCTCTCTCTCTCTCTCTCTCTCTCTCTCAACTAGAGTTAAGTGGATTCTTTATATGGATCTTTTATTCACATCTATTGCTTTCCTCAATGAAGGACCCTCTCTAAACAAGTGCATTTTTTTCGGACATTGAGAAAAATATATCGTATGAAGTTACTGTTGAAATTATTTATCTAATTTCACGGTATGGTGCGTGGCATGCATTTACCCCTGGGAAAAATGTTCAAAGACAACACAGTGTCAGTGAAAAGAAATCACTGTTAATTACTTCAATATATGTTCAGTAAAGAAAATACATATAAATAACACGTTTAGTTAATTAATCTTGGCCTTTTAAAATGTAAAGAATACTTTAATTAATTATACTCCGTGCAACAAGTCGCGTGAGGTATAATGTTTTTGACCCGTCCGTCAGTCAGTCAGTCCGTCAGTCCTGCTTTTTTTTTTTTGTCAGCTCAACTCCTCTTAAACCGCTGCACAGAATTTCATTAAACTTTGCAGATATTTTGAAAAGAATGTGTAGATGTGCATATTAATGGGGAAATTCTGATTCAATCCTTTATTTTTTCCGGGATTTTCAGCTCTTTGAGTTTTGGGGGAGCATGGGGTATATGAGCTTGCTCACCTTTTCTTTCAATTCAAATTGAGTAATATGTTTTATATTTCTTTTTTTTTTTTTTTAGAATTTATTTCTAGCTGCAGAAAGATACCTTAGAATCAGAACTCTTTAGTGTGCAGAGAAGAGAGGGTTCTTAATTTAGAAAATTTAAAGACATTTAATCAATTTAATTTGTCCACAGTATCATTATGAGTATCATCACCTGTCCCATATGCTCTCTTTGAATTGAAAATCTTGAAATGGAAAGAAGAAAGTGTAAATAAAAAAATGCACACCTGTAAAGTCCGTGCCCGTGTCTTTTTTAAGATTTTCTTGAATTCTATTGAGAGATATGTTCCTGGAATCTTTTTTGTGGTAATCTTCACTACAAACATTCCACAGACTTTCCTCATCTTCCCAAAAGCTCACTAGTTTATCCACGACCTCGTTTGTAAAGACGGCCATTTCTTTCGAATACACCAAATATACCCACGTGTTCGGTTTGATAAAAATAGATTGACACTCGGGTGATTGATTTTTATTGGTTAACGTTGCAAGGTCAGCTAAATCTTGTATTAAGAAATAGAGCAGTGCTCTATTCGTAAGTCAGCCTTGTAAGGCTCGGAAAAACGTGTATTAAGGGTGTACACACGGTAAGGCTAGAAATTAAGTTCCAAGACTTATAAGGCAAGCCTTACCGTGTGTACCGACCTTTAGATACACTCACAACTTTTTCCAGGGCTATTCATTGACACTAACATGGATCACTGTGGAGTGATGTCTTTTAATGTAGCTGCCTTTTTTCCAAATAAAACCGTACCAGTAATAATATACCAAAAAATTGTTTATTGGTAGACTGATGACGGACGCCTTTTGATCACATCAACTTCATTTCAATGATGGATAAACTTTTTAATAAAAATAGGGGAAAAATCAAAAGATGATCTCTAACGGTGAAAGATTGTCTCGTAATGTCAACACCTTTTTTAGTTGTACGCCTAATCATTCTAATTCATTCCTAGTTAATCAAATATACATCGTTTACATATTTCTTTTCAAAGAACTGGAAACTGCTCCTTTGAACACACATGTAGGTCGTACTGACAGTGTTTTTATCGAATATCTAATGGACAAAATTGACAAGCAGTACAGCGTATTACATGACTAAGATAACGCCATGTCAGACTTTTAAAAAACCTTAAAAGCCAAAAAAGTACCGGTATTTAATATTTGAAAAAATAACATCTTCCTAATCAATAATAAATTGCAAAAACAGAGTTCATATTTGTTTTTTTAAAACATGTATGAAAATTTACGTTCTGGGCATGAATTCGTGGGTCTATTCATACCTCGAAAACAACGAAAATTAAACCCCAAAGAAACTGAGTGATTCCACAATATAGAACAAAATTCTGTGTACGTGTGGGTGAGTGATTTAATGCTGTGCGAAACGGAAACTTTGCAAAACGCGGAAGTGACATTATTTGCATGGGGATCGATGCTCCTCTCTTCCATATCGCCTCATACATTCACCTCTGTTGTTGGCATGCAAAGTGATAAGCACCGACTAGAAAAAGTGCATTTGTTTTAATTCATTGAAATAAAATGCCTGCAATAATGTTTTTTCTTTTAATGTATATATTTACATATCTAACTATAATCCAAATTTGAAAAAAAAAGTTCCTTGGAATGTCATGTTTTTCACGTTATGTCAAAAATCTTCAAGTGAGAAGATCGCAGAAATGTTTTAGAGAGGAAGGAACGTCAGCTCTGCACGGTAGATTGGATTTATGTTGTGTTCTATATATCCAGTCAAACATATGGGACTCAATAGCAATTTTATATACATGTAAATAAACTTCACTTCCTTTTTATTGGAGCCATTTAATAAACATTCACATGAAACTATATTTGGGAGTTGTGTGTTTTAATATAGATACGCAGTCTAGTATACCTGTGTATCTTTTACTTATCAAACCAAAACCGTACATATATAAATATATCTCAAAATATTATTTACAGACTAAGTTATTTTTTTTTCAAATCTAATTGATAATCTTCCGGCACTGTATTCCCTTCCCTGTTTAAATTATAGAATTTTTAAAACAATTTTGAGTGCCAAAATATTTAACACTGGTAATCAGATAGTAGATGAATATCATTATTTTTAGAAGGCAGTGCTTTAAAGCAATTGAGGATGGATTATTTGATCTAAAAATTTAAATGTTTTAATCCAAATACGTTTTGTGAAACCATTTGCCCAAATGATGTCGATTCTTTGAAAAAAAAATATGTATACATTTATTACTAGTAGTCAAATCAATAGTATGGTCGGTTGTCTTTAGCTAGCTTAATTAATATCACCTTTTGTTTGCCCCTCTTTATTTATATATGTATATAATTATGTTTATATGTGTATGTACCTCACGTACCATTAACAGGTTTTTGAGAGAATTTCTTGAAATTCCCTAACAAAAATTGCTGTTAATAATAAATATCAAGTATATAGTAACCTGTAGTTCAGAAAGCAAATAACCTTTCAAATCAAAATTTCAGATTGATTTCAGGCATTTTCATTGTTTGTGATTGTTCATTTAAATACTGTCCTTCGATCTTCTCAAAAACATAGATATACACTTGGACATATTCTTTTAAACATTTAATTATGACACGATGCATTCTCCATACATTTCAAAACATTTAGAATTGAAATATGCCCTTCTTTGTTTACGGATTTAATCAATGTACCAAGTGCCGGCAAAGTTTGTATCAGGTTACAAAAATAACCTAAACCTAGGTCGATAATAAATTTAAATTAAAGATGTAAAAGACGAGGCGCTAGCCGAGGCTTTTATATTTCAAACAACATATATATCATTGAGACCAAAGGTTATTTTTTTCACGACAACAAGGACTTTTTTTATTCTACCATGTATGGTACAAACGCTAAATTAGGGATAATCGTTTCCACTATAGAGAAACGAATTAGGTCACCATGTCTCGATTACGCTGTTTCATTTAACACCAGAGGTAAAATTTGTTTGCTTACCTGTACATAGAATGTAGACGATTTGAGCTTTCGTTACATTAAACATAGCCTTTTTAAATTACAAATATTTTCGTAATATGTATTGAGCAGTTAAAATGATCCTGTTTTACTGCTAAAATCACGTTGTTTAATGTGTAGGGAGGGTGGAATAGCCCCGCTTAGCTATAAAAACTGACATTCATCAGCAACTTGATGCAATTTACAGTGTTTATACTGCAAAAGACGACACGCCGATGCGGTCTAAACAAGTATTTCATTATACTGCCAAACATACATTTGAATTGTTAAGATTTGATACGTGTTTCTACCTAGTAGTCAAATTTTTTGATGGTCGGTTGAATTATTGCTAGCTTAATTAATATCACCTTTTGTTTCCTTTCATGTTTATATATGTATATAAATATATGTGTATACTACACGGGCATTGGAGTGTGGATTTGCGAAACAACAAAAATTGCTGTTAATAATAAATATTAAGTATATAACGAGTTGATTTTCAAATAACCTTTCAAATTAAAATTTCAGATTGATTTCAGGCATTTTCATTGTTTGTGATTGTTCATTTAAATACTGTCCTTCGATCTTTTCAAAAACATAGATATACACTTGGACATATTCTTTTAAACATTTAATTATGACACGATGCATTCTCCATACATTTCAAAACAGAAGAGTTGCCCTTCTTTGTTTACGGATTATAAGGTATACTACACGGGCAGTGGAGTGTGGATTTGCGACAACAAACTACTTCTTATTTTTCTCGTTATAACGAGTTGATTTTCTCTTTATAACGAGTTAAACACTGGTCTAAAGTTGATATATCTAAATGATAGGAAAAAAAGCATATAAAACCGAGTCGATCAAGTTTGCTTAAAGTGTGATAAAGATTTTATTGAAAAACAGCAAACTAGTTTTTTTTTATGTTTTTCGAGGGGTTGTGCCTTTGATTGTAGTTCGTTTATGTATAAACGATGCAGTTGATTTGTATTGTATACTTTAAAGACCGAAGACAAATACATGTATACGGAAACTTATGACTGCCTCGTGATGTTGTGTTGGCAGTACCACCCGAATTTTACGCCTATGACCTTACTGCTGATATCTCCATATCCCCCTCCTTCAAAACATTTCTGACACTCAAATAATATATATCACACTCTAAGTGTATATAATATATGTTGCATTAATGCCTTCGATAACTTGCTATTATAATGTATTAATTAAGGTTCTTAGACATTGATTATGAAAGCTAATAAGTCATCCAAACCATATAAGAAATAGTGTTTTTTATCGGAGAAATTTGTCATAACATAAATTGCCAACCTTTGAAGCAGGTACATTTGGCAATTTGTCCTTGGAAACGTTCACGTATAAATTAAATTTGCAACTTTATATCAATTTTAAAGTTAAGTACGACTGATAATTATCAAATAAACTTCAATGGCTTAAAACAACAGCCATTTTTAATTCCTATATTGCTTTTAAAATTGGAAATAAAGGGGAAACTTATTATTTCGTTATAACGAGATAATTATCTCGTTATAACGAGTTAATTAACTCGTTATAACGAGATAACTAATTCGTTATAACGAGATAATTAACTCGTTATAACGAAATAACTAACTCGTTATAACGAGATAATTAACTCGTTATAACGAGAAAACTAACTCGTTATAACGAGATAATTAACTCGTTATAACGAGAAAACTAACTCATTATAACGAAATAACTAATTCGTTAAAACGAGAAAACTAACTCGTTATAACGAGATAACTAACTCGTTATAACGAAATGACTAATTCGTTATAACGAGATAATTTACTCGTTATAACGAGAAAACTAACTCGTTATAGCGAGATACTAACTCGTTATAACGAGATAAGTAATTCGTAATAACGAGATAAAACTAAGTCGTTATAACGAGATAATGAACTCGTTATAACGAGATAATTAACTCGTTATAACGAGATACTAACTCGTTATAACGAGATAACTAAGTCGTTATGACGAGACAATTAACTCGTTATAACGACTTAATTATTTTTTTTTTATCTTTTCGTGAAATGAGCCTATCCGGCTTTCGTAGTATTGAACTTTGACGTTAAATAACAATTTAAAAACACTATGCTTACTGTCTCGGTTAGCTACATTGGTTATTCGCTGGAACTGTGTCACATATATTATACGTAGCGTTTTAGGTTCGAATACGGTGTTTTTTTAATTATTATTTATTTGCTTGAAATGATTGATTTGGGAGTATACAATTACCCATTTAAAAAATGCAAAATATATTTTATAAATTATTTTACAATTCTATATTTCTTTCAATGCGTTCTTATTCTGTCATTTATAATTAATGTTAGCTCCAAATAAACATACATCATGTAACAATTTTACTTGTAACCACAAAGTTATACCTTGATAAATACTGAACATATTTCAAAAACTAGCAACTATGATTTGTTACATTCAATCAATAATTTCAGTGCGTTTGGAAACAGAACATAAAAGAGTCATAGCGCATTTGATATTCACTTTCGCCTACTCTAGTGGTATTTTTTTTTAAATACATTGTTTAACCAAAATTTTGTCATACAATATTAGTTTATACATGCCTTAAATCAAATCACACAAAAATAATTTTCAAATATTAATAGTTCCCTCATATGATAGATATAAAAATCGTTCAGTTTATATGGAGAATATAGTAAATACTGAGGAACCCCCCTAAACAATGACAAACTGTAGCAAAAGACCACCCTTAACCAGAAAAACAACTTCTGAATAATTTTAATTGGATATGACTTCACTTCATTACATTTAGATAATTTTGGTTAAATGTGGTCTTCATATTGAAATTGTTGAAAAATATGTATTCAATTTTTCTTCTAAAATTATTTAAAGATTCAACAATCTGTCTTAAATTTATCCCTTTACATGTCACGACTTCAAGGCGTAGTGGTATGATTGCTGAAAACATCATGAACGAGAGTTCGAGTCTCACAGTATGTGTTTCTTGACTATGATTTTATTTTTTTTTTCTATGTGCATGTTTCCCATGTTTTCTTTTATTATTTTATTATACATGTATAAATAATGTAAGAGACATATAAAACACTATTACACCTTGAAAGCATCTCGGGAAAAATCAGTCTTAAACTATTTTAATGACCCAAAGTCATGATACATGTAGCTGCTAGCTTGTTTTATTTTTTAAAAAATTTCTAACAATCTTGTTTAGAATAAGAGTATTGAACAAGTAAATTATTGTCATGTAACAAACTTGCAGCTATAAAAATATAACAGTGGTCCACAAATGATTACATACATGTAGTTTGATTTTGAATTGAAAAGGTACATGTATCTATAAACAGAAACCGGTGATTTTCTTTTAAATACTTGAGTCGGCCGAATCCTCGGTAAGGCAGCAAGCTCTTCATTTAGTGTTATTCTTTTATTATATTTTATTAAATGTATCCAGCATAGACAATTTATCGTTCGAGACGCCTTTAATTGAAACAATTAAAATCAAATAAACAAACAAACAAACAGTAATCTAGAAATCTATTCCCATAGATGTAATGTCTCCGGTTCAAATAAAATACGATTAAAGTATCTAGGTTATGTAAAAGTACAACGCGGTGCTTGTACATTTAAACTTGAATTGTTTCGTGTCAGTGATTCCTGCCTCAATCGCAACTTCCTGGACCTGTTTTTCCGACCATTGACGGAGAGACCCGAGATGTTGCGATTGATTCCTGCCTAATGCCAATCCACTTTCTTTCGCAATAACCTTCGCTGTTTAAGAGTTCAAAGTGACAATGATAATCATAAATGCGCCGTAGTTGTTAAAATTGTTAAAAACATACGTGCTTTTGGATTATTTGTCACGTGATTAGAGTTTACATTCCCTGATTTACTGGGTAGATCAGTCATACATATCTTATTTCAGACAGACTAGATCTACAGGTATAGGATGCTAAATATGGAAAAGGAACATAGTTAAGGATTCAGGCGTGGTCACCAAGGATTTCATTTAAGTCAGGTATGGTTTAAAATAATTTCTTCAGATTATATTCGTATATATTATGAGGATATTGAAATAAAAAAATTCACAATTTAATGATTTTTAAATTGGTATTTGATTTTAAAAAAAATTAATACCAAAACAGTTAATAAATTTTGACATGGGATCTCCATATCGTCTGCAGAGCAGAGCACTCTTCAAGACACTCCACCCACCCAGTAATTATCCGTCTCTCCGTCCGTCCGTCACATTTTATATTTCCAAATCTTTAAGAGATATTGAAATATAGTGTTTTGCTCATAAATTGTCAAATTGCTTGTCACCGTATGCTTTAACATCATGCCATTTTTAATTTCTTTTCAAAATAGTTTTTAGAGCATAAATACAGCTTTATTATTAACATACAGCTTACATTTAACAAGGAAGTCTAAGCTAGCTACCTAGTTATACACTGTTTGTATAATAAGATATTTAAGCTATTTAAAAACAAACAGGTAAACTATCTTGACAGTTCACTTGATCTCGACCTTGAATCTTTTTGTGCAAAAATATTTTAATCGGTTAATTCTAAACATGACTTATAAAATTTGAGAGACAGTCACTTTCGATAGCTAGCATATACTTGATATACGAGGGTTGTTAGAAAATTTTAAGATAAATTTATTTGTACTTGTTTGATGAATGAGATATATGATGAAATTTCCATATCTTGCCTATTATTTTTTTTAAAGTCAGTCAGAGTCCATTTACTATACATTTTTGAAAATATACATGTATTGATTTCACTTTGCGGTCTTAGGATTCAAGGAGCAAATTATTTTGACGTTAGTCGACGTACGTGACAACCTAATTCGTAACCTTGGAATTGAGTAGACATTGATTCAAGATCTCAATGAATTAAGATTTTAGTGAAATCTTGAAATCAATGTCTACGTGGTAAAGCAATCAGGTATATAGAAATTACGCAAAATCGTTCATGTGATATGAGCTGGGTATTGGCGTATCACAGAGGTTAATTATCAACAATATCAATCCTTCCATTCTTGCAAAGCTTTATGATATGCCATTTTCAAGATCTTGGTCCTAGTTTCGTGCAGACAATCCCCAGCAGAAAGAAAATTAAGTCTCTCACGGTCATGTTGTTGCCCACACATTTTTTTTTTGTTTTTCTCGGTGCAAATTTTGCCGTTCTTGACTTTACTGTACGCATGGGTCATCTATACTTAGCAATGAAACAGTAACATCCCTCAAATTTAATTCAAAATTTCGCCATGTGATGTTTTATGAATATTGTAGCGACATGTCACTGGTGAAATAATTGATATGTACTACAGTAGACCAATTTCAATTTCAGAAAAAAGTCTGTCACAGTTAAATTCCATAGCACCACAGTTAAAAATATCAGCGCTTTACTGGCGTTCAGATTTTAGAACGCAGTTCGCAATTTGCAATTCAAAAGTGAACTGCGTTCTAGAACGCAGTTCGCAATTCAAAATTTTAACATAAGCTTTGTGGTCTGAAATTTTGAGGGTGGGGTACTAGGGGTCAGATACCACTTCTATGAAAAAATGGCGATGGTACCTTTCCTTTGACCTCACTTTTCCGAAATTAGCCTCAAACTTAATATGCTGATGATGCATACTGATGTAAACATTTCAACTACATCAACATTTTGACCTTAACATTTCATTTGACCTGGACCTTACTTTTATCAAATGTGTTTATGTCAATTTCAAAGAAACCATTCATAATGTTTTTTTTCAGCTTTATATGCTGATACATACGGATGAGAGCTTTGTGGCAACGCACTTTGAAAAAATTTTTCAAAGTGCGTTAAAATTGGGGCAAAATCAACGCACTTTGAAAATTTTTTTCAAAGTGTGTTAAATTTGGGACCAACTCAATGCACTTTGAAAAATTTTTTAAAGTGCGTTAAGAGTCTACATCAATATATTTTACCATGGAGACACTTAACGGACTTTGAAAAAAAATCATATTTAGTCATGGAAAGATTTTATTTGTTATTTATCTTTCAGAAAACTAAACCTAACCCTAACCTCAAAAATGAATTGATTTTACTCCCGTCGAAAAGAGGAGAAGACGGGTATAAGATCCCTAAGTCCAAATCTTTATCTTTCCAATGCATAGGTGTCGGTAACAAACGGAGGAGGGGAGCAATAAACCTAAAAAAAGGGTACGCTGCATTTTCAATGCTTATACAATGTATATATATTTCCAAAATAAGTGGGGGGGGGCTTAGCCCCCCTCCCCTCCCCTGGCCCTTCGCCCAGTCTCGATGTCTATGCTATACTCAAAGCATTCATATAATTATATATTTACCTAACTGGTATGACGTTGAAAACTTTCAATAATAAATGAGTTAATTAAAACAGATGAAAACTAGAAATTTTTAAGTACAGTAAAACGTATGAGAGAGAAAGAATTTTCATAGTTTTGAACAATCAAATTGGCCCCTTTTTATTATGATAAATGCTAAGTTGCTTGAAGCTGTCCTCTGTTAGTGCCCCCTATACACCTTTACATCTACTTATCAAAGACTAGAATTAAAAAAAAAAGAAGAAACGAATTAATGAACTTATTAAACAATCGTCACTCTCTTTTCCAAGACCCTTTAATTTTCCCTTAATTTATTTTATCACAACCTTCAATATTTAAAACGTCAATATCTCAGGTCCTACAGTGACTTTATCATTAAAAAGTTATCAAACCAGGATCTGTTATTTATCATACCGATTATTTGAAGGAATATTGATCAATCTTTACATTTTTTTCAAAGTGCGTTAATATGGTCGATATTAACGCACTTTGAAAAAAAATTATTTTTTTCAAAGTGCGTTAGCTTGGTCCCAAATTTTAAAGCACTTTGAAATTTTTTTTCAAAGTGCGTAATTTTTCAAAGTGCGTTGTAACACCCCTAGTACCCCACCCTCAAAATTTCAGACCCCAGGGTAGGGGACTTCGATGTCACTGAGCCCGATATTTATTCGTATAGTATTTTATGCCTCCTCTTTTCCCAAAATGCCATGAAAAAGGACAAAAGACAAATGTATATTGAAGTTGTTTATTCAAAATAAAGGTTTTGATCAATAAACAAAAGTAGTTAATATATAATGTTACCAACAAAATGGACAGTTGTTCTTTACACCTATAAAATATTTTTAAATAAAAATATATTGGCCGAAAACAATTGTAAAACATGTATATACAGTTTTCTTCATACATCCAGAATTTAACATGTAAATACAGAGAGTATACAATGTATAGAATCTTATAAAATTGGTACAGTTGGGGCTAAAAACTGGAGGGCCATATCTCAGAAACAAGAGATCATCATTTTTTCATAGAAGTGGTATATATATCTGACCCCTAGTACCCCACCCTCAAAATTTCAGACAACACAGCTAAAGTTAAAATTTTGAATTGCGAATTCCGTTCTAGAACGCAGTTCACTTTTGAATTGCGAATAGCGAACTGCGTTCTAAAATCTGAACGCCCGCTTTACTACATTGTAGTAGTTCCGCAGCAGAAAAAAATCATTGCCATAGTAGAACTGTCGACTAATTTGCAAAACCGTTAAGTTACTCTAATTAAAGCCAGCCTTTAGAGGCCACAAAAAAGGATTTTTTCCTTCTCCTATAGAAGTTTTGAAATAAATTCTGCTATATAAAAATTTAAAAACAAGTCGACACACAAAGGATCATAATAAGCGCCATTGAAATTCTTCCATATAACCCAGTGAACTTGAAATAAAAGACACCACAGAATTTGCCAAATCTGTTTCATATTTGGATGTTTAACTGACTTGAGATGAAAATGGCCAATTCACAACTATACTTGTAAAAATTTCTAAGTCCCCACTTTTATTTTTTCAAAAGTTCGAAACCATAACATCAATGTATTAGTTACTTACGATTTTGCCTTTAATTTGCAATACTTATATGTCAAGGCCAAAAAAATTGTAATCGAATGTGTAATTACTCGACCGTGACCGTTTTTGTTGAAAAGCAGGAAGTTCGAGTTCCATATGTTTTCGGGTGTATTCTTCATATCTTTTACTTCCATGTGTTCTCCATCTTTAATTGATAACGAAAAACAGAAAAAAGTTTGATTAAAATGCGGTGTATGTCCACACAACAATGTGAAAGCGAAGTTGAAATGATCAAAGCTGGTCGTAGTTAACGAGAGTTCTGTTTCCTTTCACTGTATGACTTTATTTTACTTAAAACCTTTATAATTATCGCCCTAAAAACCTACAAAGCATGCATGAATTCCTTCTTATCATTAGAAATCGCTAGATTTTCAACAAACACAACAAAATAATCCTAGAGTTTACCCGGAAAAATCAATGGAACCGGAAGTGCCCTCTCCTCAATGTCAAACTGGAGGAGTGGGGTACACATGTAATAAGACATTATGTAACCTTTGTTAGCAAGGCACAGGCACTTTCGGTAAGCTCCCTTGTCATCCTAATCTCAACCCTAATTAACATGTATGGAAGAAGATAAACCGCAGTTTGAGACAGCTGTTCCAGCAGCAGAATCTAGCGGAACTAGAGGACGACCTTGTCTCCTCATGGAAAAACAGTACATTCAATAAAATAATTTTTCTGAAGTAGTGTAAACTCTCTGAGGAACGATTGTCTTGCTATGAATTCGTTTGAATGGAGGATAATGCAGTATTTAATGTTGTGAATTTTTAATTCTAGGGTGCCTTAACATTTCTGCATATTGTGTTAAAGTGCTTCAATAAAATAAATTAAGTGAGAAAAAGTTGTATTGCTACTTTTTTATTCTGTAAACCTATTAAATTATGCTGTTATAATAATTTAATATAAAATCGGTGTAAAGCAAAAACTTGCCTGGGGACTTAGAAATTTTGACTAGTATATATTGTATAACAATTAGCTCTTGCATTGTCAACTTTCCTTATTTGTATGCTCTACACATGATCAATTTCTAAAATGAGGTAAATGACAAGCAAGTTGATGAAACAAGAATATCAGCAGTCTCGTTAAAAGTCATCATTTCGTAAGTTCTATGGTCGATACAATGACTTTATCAGCAAATACAATTTATCATTGAGTCAAATGCTGACTGACGATTTTCATACTAATTGTAAGTCCATTTTTTTTTTACACTGAATTGACGATGGATTTTCCCGTTATTTCCCGAATATGACAAGGAGCACACGGTGGGTGTGACCGGTCAGCAGGGGATGCTCACTCCCCCATGGCACCTGATCCCACCACTGATGTTTCTGAGGTCCATGTTTGCTCTGCTCCAATTTTTTTTTATTGTTTTATGGACTTTGATATTGAAAACTGTTCATTATCTCCATATCTTCCATATAGTGATATTCCGCTATCACCTGCAAAGTGTAAGTACATCTTCCACCTTAATTGATTGAAATTGATTCTAAAGAGCATGCCATGAGTACCGTCAAATTGTAAACCAAGGCAGGCTATAAACAGATAAGACGAAGTTACTTGGATTTTCACATCATTTCAAGTCAGCTTTTCTATTGTCGTTAAAATTATCTTTTTAAAAAAAATAAAACGTAGTACATATATTATTGGGTCGACTTTCGGCTGACATGTTTTATGATTACTCTTGTGCATTTTTGTGCCCCGCCATGAACATGGTCGGGGCAAATAGAGATTGCCATGTCCGTTCCTTCAGTCGCGCTTTGCTTTTAGCTGAGTTTGTAATACAGTCACGAAGAATATCATATTTCTGTTATATTATACCTCATTTTCATTATTCTACACAACGCATTATCTGATTGGTTCTAGATTGTCATGTGATCGGGTCATAAAACTTCATTTTCAGAGTTGTCGGCATGCTTTTTATTATAATCCACCTCTTCGGGTATTCAGTGCATTTTCCCGCAGTAGTTATCGTTCGTTGAAAGAAATCTCCCGCGAGTAGTAGACGTCACAATATACTGATGATTAGTGATATGCACGTGTCAAAGGTTTTCAGTAACTATTATTTTACGTTAATCAAAGTACTGAAGGCACTCATGGGAGTTGAACATGGTGTAAAATAAAATCTTTGATCGGGAGGTTAAGTGAGTGAACAATATTATTATTTCAAATACAGACAACTATTTCAGATTTTTTGTGTTGCAACAATCTTGAGAAAGACATTCAGAGCCATTGAATAGCAACAAAAATGCATGTTCCATAATGCTTGCCTGCCTACATTAGTCTTTTTTAATACCCCGTGCTGGAAAAGTGGGAGGGTATTTATTAATCGGAATGTCCGTCCATCTGTTTGTTACGCTTTAGGTATACCCATCTCTTATCCGCAACTCCTCTTACACCACTGAATGAAATTTTCAAAGAATCTTTATTACATACATGCACCTTCTATTGCTTTTTCATCCTACACATATTTTGGGTTTCTCATTGCAAGACATGGACACTGTCATTATATTCATATTAGAGGCGGTTGATCATTCATATAATTCACTGCTTACAGTATCTCTAGTTCATCTTCAAATTTGTAATATGTTTTTTCCTTGGCACCTCTACCCATATGTTATGAAAATTTCAGTTTCACAGGAATAATATCAATGTTGATAAAATGTGGATTTTCACACAGCATCCTTTTAAGAGCTAACAGGTTTGATGTATAAAACTTCTCTGTGAATATAAATGTATTTCAATTACACGAACATTATACATGGAGTACGTCAGAACTTTTTTTAATATTGTGAAGAAAAAAACAATGTCAAGTTAAAAAAAATATTTAATGACCATACATAAAAAAGTGGTATATGTGAGAGTTTGTGTGTGTACAAATTATCTAATATGTAAATGAGGTTTTCCTTTTAAAAAAAAATACTTCATTTTGTTGATTTCAATCGCGATTTTATGAAAACATCGGTGTCCGCTATTGGTTTTAACATTTATAAAAGACTACTAGATTTACCGCTTTTTGGCAGGTGATACTGCTGATTTACTAATAAACACGCATGTTTCCTAAAGTTTTTATGAATTAATGAATTCATGTAAACCAAGAAAATGATCATGAAAAGTTTGAATAAATTCTGTGCCCTGGTAAAACTGAAATTGCTAAAAATTCAAAATCCGGGACCGTCGGGCGTCGAGAAGACTTCAAGTTTTCAAGTTTTTATTTAAGACAAAGACCCCAACTGGGGTATATGAATACAAATAATACAACTTTTTTACAAATAAACAAGAATGCATGAAAGAATGAATGGTACTAATGTTATTTACATGTACAATTCACATTTAAAGTTCAAATAATAAAGTATAGAAGGCCCCTGCTTATACAAAATAAAACTGTATGTATTTATAACATTTGTTAAGTAGTAGTTTTGGTATTTATATTAACATATTACTGACAATAAAATTTTACAAAATTTGGCAAGCCCCAAAATAACTTTAGTATCCTTACAATTTAATAAGTCGTGAAATTTGATAACATTAGGGTTAGTATAAAAAATATTTGGAACAAGTTTTTTTCGTTCACTCTTGAAAAAAGAACATTCTAAAAGGTAGTGGAATTCATCTCCTAAATTGTTAGAGGAACAAAGATCACAAATACGATCATCTCTATCAACTCCCCAAAATCGACCTTTTTCAATAGGAAATCTGTGATTCATACATCTAAATTTACATAAAGCTTTTCTCAAATCCTTTGGTAAATATATCAAATAATTTTCAAAATAATGTTCTAATTTAAATATCCTATGATTAAGGGTTTTTGGCATCTCAAAAATACAGGCATATCAATTCTGCTTAAATTGATCAATTAATCTAGTTTTTACCAATTTTGACACCAACATTTTCTTTGGAGAAAACTGTTGCAACCATAACTCAGACATTCCACAATCATTTAGTGTTTTTTCAACATAATTAATCCACTTAGACTGCAGTAAGTCATGTTCTCTAAGTTTTAAAAACAATTTATATAAAAGAAAAGATATTTTGTATTGTTTGCCACAAACAAGTCTATGCCAAAATCCAATAACTCTGGACTTAATAAATATTTCTACTGGGTGTCTGCCTAGTTCACCATATAAAACCTGATTAGGGGTAGATTTTTTCAGATTTAGAATGATTTTGTAAAATTGTAAATATAAACTTTCTATGACATTGTTATTATCAAATCCCCATACTTCACAGCCATAGAGTAATATGGGTGTTACCATACTGTCAAAAAGTTTCAGTTGAATATCTAAAGGTAAATCCAAATATCTTACTTTTTTTTAGTAAACTGAACATAGCTTTCCTACCTTGCTCAAGTAGCTTAGTTTTATTACTAACAAAAGATCCATTACTTGAAAAAGTTACACCTAAGTAAACAAATTCATCAACAACTGGTAAGTTTTGGTTATCATATGTAAAGACTAATGATGTATTATCAGTTTTAGGTTTAAAAATAACAACCTTTGTTTTAGATGCATTAACTTGCAATTTCCAAGTTTTACAATACAAAAACATTGCATTTAAAGCAGCTTGTAATTGAGGTGCTGACTCAGCCAAAATTACAGTATCATCAGCATACAGTAACAAATAAAGTTTAAGGAAAATGTCTACCTCTTCAGTACTAAGCAAAAAATGTACAGCTTCTGTAATATTTGTTAAACCATCATATGCCCTAGCAATAAAATCAACAAGGTCATTCAAAAATATTGAGAATAAAACAGGTGACAAGTTTTCGCCTTGACGTACACCGACATTACTGTAAAAATACTCTGACACATTGAAACCCTGCCGGATGCACGACTTTGCATTATCATACATGCTATAAACAACTTTAAGAAAATTTCCGTCAATACTATGACGTAACAGTTTATGCTAAAGAGCTACCCTGTTGACAGAGTCAAATGCTTTTTTATAATCAACAAATGCACAATAAAGTGGCTTTTTCCGCTGTAAATAAAAATCAATTAAACACTTCAAACTGAAAATATGATCAACTGTACTATAACTTTTCCTAAATCCGGCTTGCTCCTCACATAAAAGATTCATACTCTCCAGGTATTTATTGAGTCTATTGTTCAATATTGCAGTAAACAACTTACCAAAACAACTTAATACAGTTATTCCACGATAATTATCAGGATCACTAGTATCACCTTTGTTCTTGTATATAGTACAAATAACTCCTTCAGACCAAGATGAGGGTATTATTCCAGTTTTAAAAACAAGATTATAAGATTTTTGTAAAAGTACTGATCATCTTTGTTTGCGAGTTTTTAAGAAATTCATTTAATATAAGGTCATTACCACAAGCTTTATTACTCTTAAGTGACTTAATCACCTTTTGTACTTCTTCTAATGTAATTTCAGCATTCAGATCTCCATTTAACTCTGTAATATTTTCAATATCAAAATTGTCAAAGTCATCATCACTACTGTCTGAATTTAGCTTCTTAAAATGGTCTAAAAAAGTTTCTAAGCTAACTTTATCCTTGATCGTTCTACTCTGAGTACCTGATTTGTTAATCAAAGTCCAAAAAGACTTGCGGTCATTGCTTTGCAGGTTTTTTACATTGCAAATAAATTTTTTCTTGTATATATTGTAACATTTATTAACAATTTTTTTTGTATTCTTTATTACATCTTAGTAAATTATTTCTAGACTCTGTAGTTTTCATACGCCAGTGATATTTCTTAGATTTGTGATAATTTTTGCGCTTTACATTACAATCAGCATTAAACCAAGGTTTATTAGATTTAGATTTCTTATGTTCATGATGATTAAGTTTGTAGGGTTTGACCATACCACTTGCCGAAGCAGCAACTTTAATTATTGTATTACAATCATTAATTATATCATCAACTATTTCCTGCTTAATTGCATCAAAATCCAAGGTTTCAATTCTACGGTTTAAAGCATCAATTTCTTCATCATTAAGATGATACACATAATCAGTAGTATTCTCTTTTATCCACTTAGATTTAATGCAAACATCATCATTCTCTGTGATTAGGGAATCAACCTTTTGTTTCTCCTTACAAGAATAAACAAAATGCAATGCACAGTGAACATCACTTAACATAGGATCAAAAGGTAGTACTTGAAATTCAATAATGTTTTTAAAAATAGTAGGTGAAGCTATACAATAGTCAATGACTGATGTATCTTTGCAAGTGGTATGACCCAATGCACTATCCTTACCCACTCTACCATTTACTATTAGCATGTCTAAACTTTTACACAAGTTGATTAAACGTTTTCCATAATTATTAACAGACTTATCTATATTACATCTTGTTATAATTTCTACATTGCTACAAGTATCAATATTCAATATATCAGGATTCAAAGACAAAGACTCACAAATCTTTGCATCAATATTAATAAAATCAGGTAAATCTCCAGTATGAGAATTGAAATCACCCATCAAACAGACTTTAGCATTATTCTCAGCACTTAATCTAACAACTTCAGATTCAACATCATTAAAAATGTCAATGGAACTATAACAACTACCCTCAGGAGGAATATAAACAATACCAAAAATAACCTGTTCTTTCAAGAAATTATTTTTGAAAGTAAACCATAAAACATTTTCAGTTTCACATTTTAAGAGCTCTACATTATCAAATAGTTCATTTTTAACAAACACAGCAATGCCACCTGACTTGCATTTAAATTTCTTTCTGTTTAAAAAATGTAGCCCAGTAAAATTTGCAATATTGACATCATCATAATCGTCAAGTTCTATAAAATTCACAACATCATAATTCTGACATAAATTTTCAAATTCTGGTGATCTGAGTTTAGACTTTAAACCACAAACATTTAAAGTTAAGAAATTTAAATGACTGCTGAATTTGTAAGTATCGTTGTCAGGTGGCGGCCCTAGTATTCCAAATCTGCAAAGCCCAATCCTTTGTAGTCAATCTCGTCAAACCCAATCTGGAAAAGGTCATCTGGTGAATCAACAGTTGCTTTGTCCCCGTTTTTCATCAAGACGTGAATTTTCCCATCGCGCGTATAGGCACTTCTCACTTGTTCATGGTTGCTGATCATATGGAACATCTTAGAGTGATGAGATCCTCGGCAATAAACAAGTCTTTATACTCATTGTGATTTTTCAGATCTTTTTTTGCAGTTATGATTAAGTTTCTTGTTTCTCTGTTGACAAAACGCACTATCACCTGTCTTGGCTTCCCGCCACCATTGGGCTGTTTGGTACCAATTCTATTACACAGGAACTCACAGTGATTTAACTCTACCCCAACTGCTGCAGCAATTTTTACGACCTCTGTCTTCAGATTTTCGTCATTCACCTCTTCTTTAATACCCATGATCCTGATGTTTTCCCTTCTGCCATACTGGTTTAATTTATCAGTCTCGTAGGTATTGATTCTTACCCCTGCCTTCAGCTTATTGATAACCGTCTCGTGCCTTTTAAGGTTCCTTTCAAGATTTCTATTTGCGAGCGCTCCAAGCGCAGGAAGTAGTAAGTGGACCACTTTTACTGCCATTAGATCAGACTCACTGTAGCTTGTAGATTTCGGGTTCAGTTTCAGTTTACTTAAAAGATCATCAACAAAGTTTTCATTTTCTAAGTCAATCGACTGACATGCTTCATTGAAGTTTGCACATAAAACATTAAAGTCGGAACTTTGCGAGTTCTGTGCAGGAGATTTTTGATTCTTGTTATTTCCACGGCCACCCATGTTTCAAATACTTTACATCAATTTCGATAAATGCAGATAAACACAAAAAATTATATCTACCGGCTTTCTGCTATTAAAATAAGTCGATGATTGACGATTTTTCTTGTATCTCTTGTTTTTACCACTCACGCTAGAGTTATGTGAGGATTCTAGATTTACCGCTTGCCGTAAGTATGTAGAGTTGTCGTTCGTATCTCTTTCAGTGTTTATAGATGGCGCTACACTAAAAATGAGTTCCGTTACGATAAACTTTTGAGGTTCTTTATAATTTAGTTTTACTTTGAACGAAATCTAATATTCATAATAAGATTACTTTACCTTACATTTACTTACATTTCAAATTATGAGAAAATAGATCAATTCAGAAGAAAATGACATGAACTATTTGTTGCGGATGTTTATGCATGTTTTCTGTTGAATATCATCGGAGTAAATTGGTCGACACAGAAGCCTCGCTTTCGGCTCTATATAATCAGCACAAATTACCGCGCATGTTAAATGAGTGATGACCATGGGAGATTGAACATAGTTCAACTCCAAAAAATGAAAGTATATTTGAGAGCGGTGCCGAATTTTAAAGTTTATGTTAATTGCATTGTTTTTGCTTTGTTTCGGTATAATAAAAAAAAATTGCATGATAGTGAGGAAAACATGAATATTTATTCAGTCAAGAAATATCATATTTTTCTTGGCTGAACAAATCTTCATATTTCCCTCACTATCATGCAAAAATGTATAATATTACGTTATTATACCCCCCGCTTGAAAAGCGGGAGGGTATATAGTTATCGGTATTTCCGTCCGTCTGTACGTCCGTCCGTCTGTTACGCTTTGGGGTACCCATCTCTTATCCGCAACCTCTCTCATACCACTGAAGGAAATTTAATGAAACTTTCACAGAATCTTAATTACATATTGCCATTGTGCAACCTCCTATTTTACTTTTTGATCTGACATATATTTTGAATTTTTCAGAGCAAAACATGGACACTGCCATTATATTCATATGGGAGGCGGGGGGTATCATTTAGTGAGCTCATTGCTCAAAGTACCTCTAGTTTAATTTTAGCTCTTCTGAACCATAACCTCAGAGAGCTACATGTATACATCAAATGCAATGCTAAAAATATTATCCTTTAACAAGGAGAGAAAATTGGGAAAATAAAGAAAAAGCGTACTAGTTGCGAAAAATTTTATATATTTATTTTTGATAGATATATCATTTCATTACAAATTTTTGAAAGTAAGTTTTCAATGCAAATGACGTGCATTTTATGCCACAATATTTTGCTCAATGCAAAAAAGTAAAAGGAAAAACCAAAGTTACAGTCTGAGTTTATTGTTATAATAATTAATTATTACATTTAATTTAAAGAATGTATTCTGGCAGATTGCAATTGTACAGAAAAATACGCCAATAGAGAAAATACTAACCAAAAATTGATTCTTAAGGGAAAATAAATATAATTCATTCTCGATTTTTAAAAATAAAATTATTGTAAACTAGCTGCTACTTAAAGTAGAACTTATGTCGGAGAAGTCTTTGTCACAAGATTTTCAAACTTTTCATAATGATACATTAGCACTTGCTTATCAATCAGTTAAAAGCACATGACATGTTTCCTTGTTTAATGTAGTGCAGCCAGTTAAACATGGAATGATAAATACATATTGCGACTTCACAATTTCAGTCATTTTTAGGGGTACTTGTCTTGCAAAGAAGACCCAAAATTACTTTTTTAAACATCGTTGTTTTTATTATTTATTAATTAAACAGCATTAAACAATATTTCCCGAGAATAAATTCTTTTTTATTCAATTGACATAAAAGATAAGTCCACATTTTCAAAACTATAGGCAAATGAACTCTATTTATTTTCAGTCAATTTCCCCCCTACATTTGTAAATATTTTTCAGAAGTCTTTGTCACAATGTTTTCAATCTTTAATATGATAAAGAACATACCCAAATTATTACAAAAAGTTATTAAAATATTTTCCTTTCGCCTCTAACTAATGAGAGATTGGTTATTTACCGATGTTAATATTCTTGACATTTTTGCACTTACACGGATTTTATTATTAAATGACTGTTTTGGGTTACTTACGGATTAAAAATGTTTATAAAAAATTGTACCCTTAATTTAAAAGATCATATTTAATAGAAAAATTGTTATAAAACTCCAAGAATATGAATAAGTAACAAATAATTATGAAAAAGAATGCACATCATTTCATGATAGATATCACAAAATGTACACACAAACTACAACACATACATCTTTAACTTAGACACATTTCATCAAGATATTACACTGAAATTTGTGTCTTTATAAAAAACTGCCGATTTTATTTTTAGGATTTTTGCATTCCTTAAAATAGTTACATGCCATTTACATCATAAAAAAACACTTTAAAATTATAATTTCATCACACAATCAATTATTTGACTTTGTCAACTCACAAAATGTGATTTATTAAATGAAATTGAAAATTTAATAAGCAAGAAATATATTTTAAAGTCTTAAGCATTATATTAAATAAAAATATATACATCAAAATGGGGCATGATTTTAATTTTTATATATTACTTAAAAAGTGTCAATTTTATGTTAAAAGTTTTTCCAAGACTTTCAAAAAATATTTGCTATATTTCTCACAATTCGTTGAAAGAATTCATTAAAAATAATTTCATTGCCATATTTGTGATAAGATCTACCAGCATAAAAAATTTCACTAAAACAAATGGTTTGTGTAAATATACCAGCATTCTCTAATAAAAATCAACTAAAATTAACAGAGCCGTATAAAGCTTATTGAAGGGAAAATAATAATCATTTTTAGCATATACCCAAATATACGTGTAAAATAACAACACTAGATATATTCTTGTTTTCCCAGGTTAAAGTTTTAGGAGCAAAATTTTATTTTCAAACGTTTTATATATTTACACAAATATTTAATGAAAAAAAGATATTTTTATAAATTGCATTTTCAAAAGGGCATAACTCTCACATGCAAATCAGGTATTTGAAAAATAATTAGAGACATTTCATTTGCATCAGCGGCCTATTCTCGGACCAAACTTGCATGAATGATGCATTTTTTGAAGTGTATATCAACCAAATTTGAACCAAACTTGCACGGAATGTTTAGGGATTCAAAACAGACTTGCTTCGGATGCTGGATCTGACCTACATTTTCATTCCCAAATAACTATAAGCCCTACCTGAACCAAACTTGCATGGATGATGCATCTAGGGATGGACACTACCAGACTTGCCTCGGATGCTGGATCTGACCTACATTTTCATTCCCAAGGAACTATAAGCCCTACCTGAACCAAACTTGCATGGATGATGCATCTACGGATGGACACTAATATACCAGACTTGCTTCGGATGCTGGATCTGACCTACATTTTCATTCCCAAGTAACTATAAGCCCTACGTGAACCAAACTTGCACGGATGGTGCATCAAGGGATGGACACTACCAGACTTGGTTCGGATGATGGATCTGACCTATATTTTCCAAACAAAAGACCTGGTTAAAGTTTTTGGAACAGATCAATCTCAATGAACTTCCTTGCCTAGATATGCAGGATTAACAAAGTTATGAATATTTGTTTACACTGAATATGTTTTTCATGCTAGACGTGTAGAAATGATGTCTATACGCCATGTAAGGGGTTAAACAGAACTTGCAGAACAGAATATTGTTGTCGGGATAAATACTAACTATTAAGAAAATATGATGTGAGATTAGCATTACTAACACTGATAACATTCGTCGAGGTGAGCTTCGTAATCTTTGATTATCATGTTTTTCCTAGAAAACCTTTCGCCACAAAGTATAGTTCCTGGTTTAATCCTAATTGAGTGGAATTTAATCGCGTTTTTTTCATTGAATATAGTTTAATTTGCATTGTAGAATCCAGATTTAATGTTAAAACTTAATGTTAGTTGCAGAGTGTTATGAATAAAGGTCCTGACCAAAATATGCTGAAAAGCTGATGATCGAACCTCGATCCTTAAAGCAATTTTACCAGTGTTCCGATTACTATACCTTGTCGTTTGACTTTGCTTGGCCTCTCTTGAACAAAAAGTGGCGGAACCAGTATCTAAATAAAGATTTTACTGTAGAAAAATTATATTCAGAGAAAAGGGGGCCGGGGGCTCCTGTCCCCATTTTCTAGCGTTCTACATGGTCTGGTTTAGTGCTGTAAATGATAATCTTGTTTTTTAAACTTACAGTTGAAAGAGTACAACAATGTCAGAATTAAGAGATATCAACTTTGGCGTGGATCTTATTGAGGCAGCAAAAGCTGAATATGACTTTCTAATCGAGGTTCAAAGTTTGGAATACCTTCGAAACGATGCGGTGCTGCGATATTCCATTTACAGATACGAAAAATTTTGGCTTCCACTTGTTGCCTCCCAAAATGAAAGCACCTTACAGTCTGAATATTTACACCCACCAATTGACATAGAATGGGTCTGGCACTGTCATATGCTAGCACCACACAAGTATGCACAGGATTGCATGTCGTTGTTTGGAAGAGTTCTTGATCATTCTGTTGTGAAGTCATCAGCTGGGATACAACTGACAGAAACTATTTGGTTCCGGGCTTATCCTGGTGAAACATTTGAGCTTAGCCCAGAGATAAGAAATGGAATGGTTTCTCCTACAATAAAAGAATATACGTCGCATTTCACTTTTGATCTGTTGGCAGCTGTCCATCGTCAGCAGGATTTCTATTATAACATCCATCTGCCACATTATAAAGACGACAAGTTTCTTAGGGATGCCTATGTACGATACAAATTTTACTTAAATCTAAAGAGGATACATCCAAAAGAATTTTTGGTGCCTTGTTACGATATTGATTTGCTTTGGCACACACATCAACTTCATCCGATCGATTACATTAAAGTCACAGTATCCCTGCTTGGTCGTACCCTTGTTCATGATGACACGGTGACAGACAGAAGTCCTGGATCCAAACTATCGGTGTCTGATGAGAAGACAAGAAGGCTCTGGTCAGAAACATACCATCAACATTTTTCTAAATTTGGTGCAATGTACCGAGGCGATTCTCCAAGGGGTAAACTTTATCATGTTACACAGCAAGACATCGACAAAATGTGTGGAAGAAGAGCTGTTGTCACTATTGATACAATACAAGTCACGTCATCAAGCACAAATAATGATAAAAAGATCAAGTTGAAAGTATTCAAAACAGATTCCACATCAAAGAAATCTACTCTGATTAAAAAATTGACAGGAAAAGTGGGAAACATGACGTGGAGCCAGCAAGATATAATGTTTCCATTTGGCCCGTATGATTCAACACTTGTTTTTGGGATCGAAACAAGAAACAGTATATTTGGCGGAAGATCAAAATCCGTAGGAGGGTTTCAAGAAAGATTTGGTCTTTACTTCATCCGCCCTGAGTTACAGGAAGGTGGACAATTCCAGTTTGAAAGGGACATGCAAGTAGTTAGCACATTGCCGTCTGCAAAATGTTTGGTCAGAGGGTCTTTCTTACGACCCGTTTTAGATGACATTGTACTTTCTTTGGAGCCAGGTATCTACGAAGAGGCAAATATGCCAACGAATGTTGAACAACTTTGGGGTCCTGTTCCTTTGCCAAAGTCTGACACAGAAAACAAATGTCAGGTGGCTTCTCACAGGTAACAATTCATATGTTTATACATTACATGATTTTTATTTTCTTGAACTGCTTGGTTAGTTTCCCTTGTATTTGTCGATTGTATCATTAGATGATTTTTTTTCTTCGGTATAAGTTTAATTTTCTGCATTGTCAACCCTCTTATTAAATCAGTCATACAGTTGCTGTATTTATGACATATAAGGAAACTTCGATGACGATTGTGAATGGCCGATCGATGTACTACATATCGTAAAATATAAGTAAATATTCAATGTACTACTCACATAGCCAGTGCACACTGGTATCCAATTTCTAAAAAAAAATCCAATTTCTTATTTTCAATTTTCAAGAGGTATAGTGGTAAGCCTCAGGTCTCTTAAGGGTACTTAACACGAACAAAAATTTGATGCATGAATTGATATATTTTTATGCGCCCGGATTGATAGATATATTGTTTTTCTGCTGTTTGTTTATCTGTTTGTCTGTATGTTGTCAACTTTAACCTTCGCCATAACTTTTGAATCGTGAAAGATAGAGACTTCACTAATTAAGCTCTTTCAAATGACACCAAGGTCAATGACGTTGTGACTTTGACTGTGACCTACATGCTAAAAATAGCTTTTTGTCTGCAAACTTTAACCTTCGCCATAACTTTTGAACCATGAAAGATAGAGACTTAATATTAGGTATGCATACTCCACTAAAGTTCTTTTAAATGACATCAAGGTCAATGATCCTGTGATCTTGTCTGTCACCTACATCATACTATAAATTAGTTTTTGTCTGCAAACTTAAACCTTCGCCATAACTTTTGAACCATGAGAGATAGAGACTTCATATTTGGTT
The DNA here is from genome assembly GCF_032062105.1 of Saccostrea cuccullata. Lineage (NCBI taxonomy): Eukaryota > Metazoa > Mollusca > Bivalvia > Ostreida > Ostreidae > Saccostrea > Saccostrea cuccullata. Next base: position 152,378 of record NW_026919566.1, read on the forward strand.
TGATTTGGTACTCCACTAATTAAGCTCTTTCAAACGCCATCACGGTCAATGACCTTATGACCTTGACTGTAACTTAAAGTTTAAAAAAACTTTTTTGAACCTTCACCATAACTTTTGAGCCATGAGAGGTAGGGATTTCTTGTTTGGTATGCAAACTCCACTAATAAAGTTCTTTTTCAAATGGTACCAATGTCAATGACTGTGACCTTGACTGTAACCTGTATGCTAAAAATAGTTTTTTGGTACCTTAACCATAACTTTTGAACCATAAGAGATAGAAATTTCATATTTGGTATGCATACTTCACTAATCAAGTTCTTTCAAATCACACTAAGGTCAATGACCTTGTTACCTTGACTGTGACCTATATGCTAAAAATAGCTTTTTAAAAAACTTTGTTGCCGCCGGACGCACACTGTTTCACAAACACATCTTGTGTTTGACTGATTTTGATTTGAAACGACATAAATAATAAATCCCTGAAATATAAAGAAATCTCAGTGTTTCCTTGGTGCTTAGATATAATGACTTTGTTTTGCTTTCCATATACAATTTTGCATAAAGTCTTAACCTTATGAAAAAATCTTATACAATTCCCCCCACTATTCTTGATAAACATTATTAAGGTTACCAATTTAAATATTAATCTTTGAGAATCATTGCTGATTTCTGAAAAAAATGTTTATGTTATTTTTCCTTCAAGTGTAAAATATAAACAAAACAAACTCATGAATCTAGTAAACAAATCATGAAAAGGGCACAATACAGACCCCTGAAAATACAAGAGGTACGTGTGCCCGGGTTAAAAACGCGAATAGAGAATATATTCAGGTACTGATATGCACAGGTAATGGAGTCTATCTTATATTTTTTACTAATAATTTAAGTTTTGAATTTATGTATTCTATTCAATTTAAATTAAAGCGTTATTGTTTTATAGGTTAAGAGACCAGAATGGAAACATTATGTTTACTTGTCGATTAATACACTGTGTAAGCGTTATGACGTCAGTTGTTCATGTGTTCTATCATGACAAAATGGCTGCAGTTGCGCATGTTATCGGTTCTGATCAACTACCATTAGGAACACAGGTAGATTTAAATTAATTTGGAAATCTTATCATGAAGATGAAACGAGTCAAGCTTTTTGTGTTTTACCAACAAATATAATTAATTCCATTTTTAAAAATTATGCTACACAGACGTATAGTTTTTATATTATTATTATCGGTAAACTGTATATTGTACCGTTATATTATACAGAAAAAATCGGAATTTTCTTAATCAAATATCATGCAGGTAGGACCGGAGTGTATTTCGTTGGACCCAGGTTCTGGTGAAAGAGCGATTGTTATCAAAACTGAAGAGGGAGATTCCCAGATTCTTGTGGGGAAGTGGGACGGATTTATCAAGGGGATTCCTGGAAGCCGAGGTGAGAGAGAGAGAGAGAGAGAGAGAGAGAAAGAGAGAGAACTGTGTTTGATAAATTCAGTGTGATCAAAATTCCTTTTATTTTTAGGCAAAAGAGGAGTTAAGGGTAATCCAGGCCATCTGCGAGTAGAAGTTTTCAGAGTGGATCATAAAGGTCCTCGCCAAAAGCAAGTAATAAATCTTTTACGATACCTACCACTAGAGTTTGATGGACTTAAGATAGATTTCACGAAAGGGTTAATAACTTGCAGCAGGATAGCTGCAGGACAAGTTCTGAACTATGTTGCCCTGTCATTTTCCATTGCTCTTCTACACGTACTCTGTGTGCCTCGTCCTTCCGACTGGAAACCAGGAATGTCTCTACAACGAAAAGTTAAATCAAGAGGAGGACGAAAAATTGAAAGATTTCCAGATGAAGATATGTCATTTATGCTTGCAGCTGGTCTTCTATATCTAACACCCTCAAATCACTACATGTATCATACATATGGTGCTAATGTTTGTGCTGGTTGTGGCTCTGGAGGCATCGTATGTGATAATACTGGTGTAGGATTTGAGCAAGGGCGATGTGTTATTGATTCAGATAGAGGTGATTTTGGTGGTGGTGGTGCAGGTGATGGAGTGGTGGCTGCGGAGGCTGTGGTGGTTGCGGAGGCTGTGGTGGTGGAGGAGGGTGTGGTGGCGGTGGTGGATGCGGTGGAGGTGGATGTGGTGGTGGATGTGGAGGTGGATGTGGTGGTTGCGGAGGCTGTGGTGGTTGAGGAGGATGTGGTGGAGGTGCCGGTTGTGGTGGAGGTGGAGGTGGATGTGGTGGAAAAGGCGGATGTGGTGACGGTGGTGGATGTGGTGGTGGAGGTGGATGTGGTAGCCATGGTGGATGCGGTGGAGGCGGATGTGGTGACGGTGGTGGATGCAGTGGATGGTTTTATATTACTTTTGAAAAATATCCTTTTTATAAAATGATAATTAAGTTCAATGTATTGAACTTTATATAATTTTAAGCTCTAGACTATTGGTCAGAGATATATTTCTGGTATTCTGCAATTCTGTAACTCTTTTATGCTATTTACGAACAATATTGGTGTTTGTAAGCTCAAGTAACCCATTTATAGAATCACTTTATAAGGGCTTGTGATTCCATGAATTATTAAAAATAGTTGTTATGCAATCTTTCAATTTCATAACTTATCTTGTCATTATAACACTATTTGAATGAAGAATTAAAGGCACCTTAATATCACTGTACTTACTGAGATGACGTCATAGATTTATTTGACACGCAGTTAATTTGTGTTTGAGTGCTTAAGCTATTATTGAAGCTTGTATATATAAATTTATAAATTAAATAAGCCTAATTAACTAAAATCGAGCAATTATTTTGAATGCATTAATCAATATTTCCAGTCTTCCTGAATTAAAAGCGATTAGGTCTCATATTAAGCCGCAGTAATGCACATTTTTACAGAGATGTACTAAAATCACAGACACAACCCCTCGATAATCTCAAAACGATATCCGCTTAGCTATGAATTATGATTTTTTATACACGTGTAGATATTTTCTCTGCTATTTTGAAAAGTGCTGGGAGCAAGTTGTGCGCTGTTGCTTTTTTTCGTAATTTTACATTATTTCAATGGGTATAATCTTAATGTACAAAGATTATCAAAAGACCGCTTAATATCCGGGCATGAGGAAGTTGCTCTCAGCACTTTTTGGGTTAAGGAGTTTGTCCTAAACAAAACACAATCAATTTCATTTTAAACATTTATTCGTATATCCTTGAACTTTTACGATCTTTGTAGTTGTACATTTTTTCCTAATTTTAGACGTGTCACGTGACAAACAGCTGATGTAAGTGAAGTCGCTTTGGCCAAACTTGGCAGACCCTATGCATGCATATGCAATCGTAGAATTCCCATTGAATAAAAGCTCATGCTAATAAAAATAATATCAATTTTGTATTGATTTTTACGCAATATTTTAAGATGTATTTCCTGTGAGCGGGTTAACCTAGCTGCGATAGCTGTAATGCTACTGTGAGCATGTTGTCTGCATAAAACCAAAACAACTCTGCTGACACCTTTGAGCCAATGCATTTAGAAAAAGCGATGTTAAAGATTATGATCAATTCTTTAGTATATTACTTGGATTGAATTAAGATTTTTTT